>NW_026625748.1:8579-10173 GCF_030028575.1 Malurus melanocephalus | reverse complement strand
ACGGGATTTTGGAAGAAAACTCATAAAACCGTTTTTTCGCCAGGTCGGGAAATTGGAACCGAACGAAACTGAGGTGGCACCCCCAGCAGCGCCTCTGTGCCGGCCCAGCTGAAGCCTCGCTGGCTGCTCCAGGGTGCACGGGCAGACTGGGAGCACTGGGAAGGGGCCCCGGCTCGGGGCGCAGCCCCCGGGGCAGCCCCACGGCCCCCACGGCAGCTCCAAGGCTCCTCCAGCCGGGATGGAACGAGGGAAGGGGAACAGGGGAAGGGGAGAAGGGAAGGGCCGGGACAATGGGAGGCTTCAAAAACATTTATTATAAAAATAAGAAAATGCAGTAAGTAAGAGCAGCAACACCACTGATCCACTAATACTGATAGGGGTCAAACTGGGTCACGCATCTCATAGAATGATTTGTGTTAGGAGTGATCCACAAGGATAGAGTGCAACCCTGAAAGGAATGGCCCCAGTGGGGTCAAATCCCAACCTTGGCATTGTTGGTACCGAGCTCTAACTAAGGTCACATTCCTAAGGCACAAAATATTTTAAAACTGTGTCTATATCTGCATATATACAGACATATAAATAGAAAGTGTAAAAAATATAAAGTGCAAGACAGCAAGGACCCCCCAGCCCCAGCCACGGCAGCCTGACAGTAACGTCCCAAACTCTTCATGCGGGTTCATCTCCTGGTGACCGGGCACTGAGGGGACCCTGAGAGTGGCACTGAGAGCAGACACTGAAGGGACATACTCAGGGGACAGTGAGAGCAGACCCTGAGGTGACCCCAGTCAAGTCACTGGGGACAGTTAGAGCAGACCCTGAGGGTCAGTGCAAGGCAGACGCTGCGGCTGAGGTAGGACATCCCGGTGCAGGGAGTGGGAGGAGGAGCTGAGAGAGCCCAGCACGGAGAAGGAGCTCTGTCCGTCTCCTGTCACAGACGAGTTTGGGCCCTGCTGCAGACAAAGGGTAGTGGATTGGAGCAGGGAGCGCTCCCGAGATGATTCTCAGACAGGTACACACACTCTGCATTGCCTCGGACAGGAACCCTGCAGGGAGGAGCAGAGACAGCGCTGGCACTGCGGGGGGACACCTTGTGCCCCTGTGCCCCCCATCCCCACCCTGTGCTCCCCAGGACTCACGAGGAGTTGAAGCTGCTGCCGTCCCCCCACTGCAGCTCCCGGCCCCGTCTGCGCAGCCTGACCCAGTGATCGCTGTTCCCGCAGAGATGGGAGAGGAACCCCTGGGAAGGAGAGAGGAGCCGGCACTGGGAGCTGCACTCCCGGCCCAGGAGCCCCCCAAGGATCCCCTCAGCCCCCCCAACATCCCTCACTCACCATTTCCCAGTCCTGGAGCACGGCCAGGGAGGCCCCGAGCTCAGAGCACCGAGCCTGAGCCTGATCCCAGCTGAGCAGATCCTTCGAGAGGAAGTAGCAGATCCCACGATATCCAATCCAGTCATGGGGACAGGCCAGCAGCAGCGGAGTATCAGGGATACCTGAATTTTCTGTTTGTGTTCTCCCTGCAGGGAAAAGAGGAGAAGCTCAAAGGATTCCCCTCCGCACGGAGCAGGGACCCCGCTCTGCCCCAGGGGCTG
>NW_026625748.1:4591-6550 GCF_030028575.1 Malurus melanocephalus | reverse complement strand
CGGCTCCTGCCGAGGCATCAGCGGGAAGGAGACCGCGGGCAGCCGCTCCCGCAGCGGCCTCAGGCCAGGGGGAACAGGGGAGAACGAAACAGCCGCAATCCTCCCTCCCGCTTCCTCCGCCCGCAGCGAGCCCCGAGCCCCGGCACAACCGAGCGCTTCTCCCACCTGTGCTGGGGCCGCCTCCGAGCTCCGCCTTCCCCTCTCCGCGCTCCGGTCACTGCCGCCGCTCCCGGGACTCCAGACACGCACGGGTGGTCGCAGCAGCGCCGATTCAAAAAACGCGCGCGAAATCCCACACCCGCCCACTTTTAAAACCCGGAGTTCTGACCAATCAGCGCGCGAGAGCGACCGCGATGGACGGGAGGAATCAGCCAATGGGAGTGCGGTCCGCTCTCGCACACAGCACGGAACAGCCCCTCGGTCTCTCCGTTTCCCAGAACTCACATCCATAAACACCCTGGCGCCGTGCCCGGGCCGGGCAGGAGGCGGAGGAAGCGCCGGGGCGGAGTCCCGAATGCAGGAGACACCCCTCCCGCAGCCCCGCTGGAGCCCAGAGCGGAGCAGGACAAGGATTCCTCCCCTGAGTGAGAGGCAGTGACAGGGCCCGACTGTGACCCCCAAACCCTGCGGCACTGGGGGCAGAGGAGAGAGGGAATGGGGGATGAAGGGAACAGTGGGAAGGAAGGAAGGGTGGGGTGGAGGTGTTTCCTGAGGATTTGGTTCACTTCTCATTCTCCTTCTACAATTTGTTAATAAAGGAGACACGAGGGATACTGGGAGGCTTCACAACCATTTAATAAAAAAAGGGGGACAGCCAGGCACAGGGCCACAGCCAGGGCACAGCCTGTGACAGCACAACTGCCCAGGGCCGGGGGTGTCAGTGCCAGCAGAGCACGAGGCCCCTTCCAGAGCCCTGGGAACAGCCCCAGCCGTGCCAGCCCTGTGCTCTGGGTGACACCATCCCCTCCCTACAGGGCTGGCCCTGCACTCACCGTGAAATCTTCTGAGGTTTCTTCTCTGTGTGAGTCCCGCTGCTGACACATTCTGGGGTTTCTCTCCAATCCCATTCCTGGGGCAGGGCTCACTCTGCCCCAGCACAGAAGCAGCTTCTCCCTGCCTGTGCCCAGCAGGATCCTGAACCTGAAGCAGCTCCGTCCCTCTGGCTGCTGATCCATCCTGGGCACCCAGGGCAGCCTCGGCAGTGTCAACAACGGCTTCATCCTTCCTTGGCCTCATTCCAGTCTCACCAATGGAATCCTCTGGCACCCGAGGCAGCTCTGCGTGCTCGATGCTGGATCCGTAGGGATCCAGGGGCTCCTCTGCGCTCTCACAGTCGGAGCTGTTCCGCCACTGACTCGCTGCAGCCATAGAGCTCTCACGGTTCCACGCTTTATCAAAAGGATCCTGCACCCGAATCGAGTCCCCGGCAGCCTCGACATCTCTGGGACAGAATCGCCCCTCCAGATCTGGAATCCTTTCACACTTAGATATCGCTCCAGAGATATCAGCACTGACGGCACAGGAACACCGAGCCCAGCTCCCAGTGCAGTTTCACAGAGCGAGGAGCGCACGATGAGAGGCCCCGGCCGGTCCCGGTTGCCCGGTGACGCTGGGGCAGCATCTGCGGGACAGAAAGGCAGCCTCGGTGAGCTCCGGGCCGGGACAGGCGGGGACAGCGCCAGGAGCTGCCGAATGCGGGCACGGGGCAGCTGCGGATCGGGCTCAGCCTCCCGAGGGGGAAGGAGCGGCAGCTCTGAGGGGGCTCAGGATTGTCCCTGGCATCCCCTGCCCTGGCGGGGCGAAGCCCGGGCACAGCGAGCGCTGGCACCGCCCTTAGTGTCGCTGACTGGGAACAGCAGGTGACTCCTCGAAGGGAAAGTAGAAACTTGGCTCTGAGTCCCCGGGGAAGCCGCCAGTAGGAGATTTCTCTCCACCTCCACTGAGTGCGGCTGTTTCTGC
>NW_026625748.1:2162-4006 GCF_030028575.1 Malurus melanocephalus | reverse complement strand
CCTCACCGCGCTCCGGTCACTGTCCCCTCACCGGGCTCCGGTCACTGCCGCCGCTCCCGAAGCTCCAGAGAGGCTCCGGCGATGGCGACAGCGCTGATTCAAGAAATGCGGGCGGCACCGCACAGCGGAAAACATTCGGAACACCGTTCTGACCAATCAGCGCGAGAGGGAGAGGAGGGACGGGGAAATCAGCAAATGGGAGCGCGGGCCACTCCCGCACACGGTACGGAACCGCCCCTCGGTCTCTGCATTTCCCCGAATTCTCATCGCAACAGCTTCTGGCGCGGTGCCCGGGCTTAGCACGAAGCCAAGGAACCGCCGGGGCTGAGTAGTGGAAGTTCTGGGTTTGTTTCAGAAGGAGAAAGAAACCCCCAGCCCCAGCCCCAGCAGCCACACAGCAGCTTCCGGATCATCTCTTCCTCCCGCAGGTTCATCTCCTGGAGATCCGGCACTGAGGGACCCTGAGGGTCAGTGCAAGGCAGACTCTGTGGATGAGGAAGAAAATCCCCGTGCAGGGGGGAAGAAGAGGAGATGAGAGTGCCCAGCACGGAGAAGGCCCTTCCTCCTCCCCTGTCACAGGCGACTTTGTGGTCTGCTGCAGAGAAATGGCATCTCATTTTAGCAGCTCCCACTCCTGAGTTTACTCTGAGCCAGAAACAGGCACTCTCCATTGCCCAGGACAGGAACCCTGCAGGGAGGAGCAGAGACAGCGCTGGCACCGCAGGGGACACCTTGTGACCCTGTGCCCCCATCCCCTCCCTGTGCCCCCAGGACTCACGAGGAGTTGAAGCTGCTGCCGTCCCCCCACTGCAGCTCCCGGCCCCACCCAGGATTCGACCTTGGCACTGTGAGGGAAGAGGAACCTCTGGGAAGGAGAGAGGAGCCGGCACTGGGAGCTGCACCCCCGGCCCAGGAGCCCCCCAGGCTCCCCTCAGTGTTCTGACTCTTACTCTGTTTCTGCTCTCGTTCCACCCACATTTTTCATCCTGTGTGCAGGCTTTTACTCCCTTTTACCTTTTATTACCAGTTTTTAATCTCCATCAGCAATTCAGGGAAACTTAAAATTGTTTTTTCTCTGTTAATTAAATTTTCCTATTTTTCTTTTTTAAATGATATCTCTTTTTAGAGCAGTCTCAGCAGCCCATTTCCCAGCACAAAGTGTCACAAGGACTCTGCCATGGGATCAGGACACTCAGTGCACCCCCTGCAATGGTCGCAGTGACTTCCACAAATGCATCTCGCAACAGCGAGTCCTGAAGCCAAGCCCGGCAAAAGGAATTTCCCTTTTTGTGCCCCTCTTCTACTGCTCTTTCTCTCGAGGTGATTGTTGTGCTCCAAACCCATCAGTGACAGGAGGTGCAGCTTTGCTGTCCTGGAGTAGAACAGGTTCCTCCCTGGATATCCATGGCCACACGGCTCTGTGGAGCCCTATTCCGGCTTCATTTGGGAATGCATCCAGTAATTAGATACAGTGAATATTTTGGCCAATTTGACCACTAAATTTTCATAAGAATTTGCATGAGCCAACCCTTGGGGTGAAGCTTGGAGGCGATTTTGGCAAACAAATGTTGTGGTTGGCTATGCAGAGAGAGCTCTCCAGAAGTGGTTGGTCATTTGATTACAATGAAACCACATGCAGATTACACTGCTTTACATTGGTGAAAATGTATCCAACTTCAAATAGAAATATCTCATTTGAGTTACAATGTTAACCCTTCTTCTCCCTCAACCCCATTGGGTTTGGGGACAGTAATTCCGCTGTGCACAGACCCAGAGCCTTTTTAATCCCAGCCTGAAGCCCCCATGGGACGCTGCTCAGCTTCACCGCGGCTCTGGGGTGACAA
>NW_026625748.1:0-1157 GCF_030028575.1 Malurus melanocephalus | reverse complement strand
AAAAAAAAAAAAAAAAAAAAAAAAAAAAAAAAAAAAAATAAAATAAAAATTAAAAAAAAAATTACTTGATTTTGATTTAGCAATATTTTCACTACTTCCTTTACAGGGAGACATTTCAGGTCACCTGGAAAAAGACATTTACAGCTCTCCATGGAAGTACTGTAAACTCAATTTACCAATAACCTCCTGGGGAGTTTCCAGATTTGAGAGCTCCTATCCCCACCTTATCCACAGTATTCAGGGTATTTCTTCTACATGTGCCACACTTTTGAGTCTTTGAAGGTACATTTTTGATCATTATGCAGCTCATTTCTGTCTTTCTGAGGTGCTCTAAGAATTTTTCTGCTCTCCAATGAGTAGATTGGTGCTCTCTGTTCACTTTTTCTCTCCTAATCACCTCAAGAACTGTCACTGCTCCAGCAGAGGTGCCTGTCCATGCTCTGGGGTGAAATGTAGAATTTAACACTTCAATTCCCTCACAATCTCTATTTTAATACCTGGTAGACTGATCTCTTCTTGTGAAAGCAAAATGTGGGCACCTTTTCCTGCAGTTTTTTTATGACCCAAGTTATTTCTGTACTTTGGCCTGCTTCTTTTGTGGTACGCTCTACAGAGCAGAATAGAAACTTCAGGTGGTTTTGCACAGCTTCCTGTGTAAGCATTTGTGTTCAGTGTTTGACAAACTCACTCTGATAACAAATCTCTATCTCCAGACAACACTAAACCAAACCCCACCTGCCATCCCTCCAAATACTCACTTGCCCTCAGTTCCACAGTCGATTCTCCTCTCTGGGCTGGATCAACTCATGGCAGAGCCTTAGAGTCAATGACCTTGTTCATTGACTGCTGTGCCTTTTCCATTTCCAATATTCCATTCTGTATTTCTTTCTGTGCAGTTCCCACTCTGGGTTCTCTGTCAGGCTGTCCTTTAAATCCAGCTGGGTTGGAATAAATCTCTTCACTTGTTTGTAGCCACTCATGCCCTGGAGAATTTTTTACTGTGGAACCCAACAGAAGCCCAGCAGGATGAACAGCAGAGGAGTTTTGAGGGTAATCTCCTGTCCCACTGCACAACAGGGCTGGGGACAGTCAGTGGCCCGACTTCTGTCACAGGCCCATCCTTTCCATCTATGACCCACAAACCCTCGGACTCTGTC
>NW_026625747.1:5558-13307 GCF_030028575.1 Malurus melanocephalus | reverse complement strand
TGAGGGAGAGAGGCGCTGGGCCGGCTTTTATGCTGCTCCTGGAGGGGCGGGACAGCCTTGGCCCATGGGCTTGGGGCATTTTGCCAGCAGCAGCTCTTCAATGGCTCAGCCTGGTGAGTCATGAGTTGGGGAGTGTTTTCCTTTGTGCAATTCTGAAATTCCATGTTCTACTCTTGGTTTGTGCCCTTCTGACCTTGGCGGCAGCTTTCATGAGTAGGTATTTGGGGAGAATTTGATTATTTGATGTGTGTCAGGGCGGGCTGAACAAACACCAGGAGCCTGGCAGAGTTGCAATGTCATTATTGACGTCATTTTGTGACACTGTGCTGCTGTGGTTTGTGGGTGCCCGATGATGACTTCATTGTGTTCTGTGCCCCTGGATGTCCATCAGTCCTTGTGTTGCTCCCAGGAATCCTGAGGCAACTGCTCGTGTCCTGGGAAGGTCACTCTTCAATAGCTTGTGTAAGATCACAGAAGCTGAGTTCTCTACGTTATTAATGAAAAAGAGCTCATTGTCGTGTGCCTTGAATGAGATCAAGAAAGAGTATCGGGAAAATGAGAACCTGGTCGGGCTGTACTTGTTCCAGTGTTATGCTCTACTTGTATTGTGGAATTCACACGACAAAGTAGTCTTCTATTTAATGTGTTTTCCTTGATCTCATTGAGAAATTCCATAAAGAACAAACAGGGCCCAGTCCCATTTTTNCGGCAGCAGGCCATGGGTGTGGTGTGGAGGGTCCCTGGAAGAGAGGGGGCTGAGGCAGGGCAGGGCCGTGGGGGTGCTTTGAGGGGCGGTGATTGCGGAGGGCTGGGGAGTGTGGAGGCTGTTGTGGGGCTGTGGGGAGGCGTGAGGGCTGCTGAGGCTGGGGTGGAGCGTGCTGGCAGAGAGGGGCCAGGGGGGCAGGAATAGGAGGGGCAGGGGCTTGAGGCTCACCTGGTTGTGGGCAGGAGCAGGAGGAGAAGGCGTGAGGAGAAGTGTGTGAGGGAGAGAGGAGCTGGGCCGGCTTTTATGCTGCTCGTGGAGGGGCGGGACAGCCTTGGCTCATGGCCTTGGGGTGTTTTGCAGGCAGCAGCTCTTCAATGGCCCAGCCTGGTGAGTCAGGAGCTGGGGAGTGTTTTCCTTTGTGTAATTCTGAAATTCCATGTTCTGCTCTTGGTTTGTGTCCATCTGGCCTTGGCAGCCGCTTTCATAAGTAGGTGTTTGGGAGGGTTTGATTATTTGATGTGTGTCAGGGTGGGATGAATTAACACCAGGAGCCTGAGAGAGGTGAAATGTCATCACTGACGTCATTTTGTGGCACTGTTGTGCTGTGGTTTGTGGGTGCCCTGTGATGACTTCTTTGTGTTCTGTGCCCCTGGATGTCCATCAGTCCTTGTGTTGCTCCCAGGAATGCTGAGGGAACTGCTCATGTCCTGGGAAGGTCACTCTGCAATAGCTTGTGTAAGATCACAGAAGCTGAGTTCTCTACGTTATTAATGAAAAAGAGCTCATTGTCGTGTGCCTTGAATGAGATCAAGAAAGAGGATCAGGAAAATGAGAACCTGGTCAGGCTGAACTTGTTCTAGTGTTATGCTCTACTTGCATTGTGAAATTCACACGACAAAGTAGTCTTCTATTTAATGTGTTTTCCTTGATCTCATTGAGAGATTCCATAAAGAACAAGCAGGGCCCAGTCCCATTTTTCCTGAGCCGCTCTGTCACATCAATTCACTTATTCCGCATTCAAGCCTCACYGTGTCAAAACATAGAACCTGCATGTCTCAATGTTTTGTTCCTGTGAACAAAACCCAGTAATTACCAACGGACATAAAGTAAGCTCCTCTTTACCTCTTTGTCATTGTTTGGTTGTTCTTTTATGGAATTGTGCAATTCCATGTTCTCCTCCTGAGGCCATGTCCATCTGACCTTGCTGGAAGGTTTTAGTTGCGGCAATTAGAGACCAATGTTTTGTTGTTGATGGCAAATCTCATGACACAGAGGGGATTCAACCGTGGCTGAGGAGATTTGGGGTGTCATCAGTGAGGTCACGCCATGACACATTGACAAGCCCCATTTGTGTTCTTACCTCCTGCGTCAAAGAACTCCCAGCTCTCTCAGTTCCTTCTCATCTAAAGGATACACCAGTCCCGTCACCGTCATGGTCTCCACACACTTCTCTTCATCAACCACATACATGTCCTTGCTCCATTGTGGAGCCCAACAGTGGTGGGGAACAGAACATACAATTTCCCCAACCTGCTCGTATTTCTTTTCCTAATCCTGTTCTGGTAACTGCTGGAGGTTTTTGGTCCAAAGGTTGCATGGCCACCGCATGATCCATTTATGAAATTTCAGCCCAGGAACACCGACCATATTGCCGGTTGCATGGAAGTAGATGTGGCCAGCAGAAATAAATGGCTGGGGGTCAAATGAAGACATGAAACAACACCCAGAATCCTGTAGGCTTTGTTTGAGTTTTCTACGTTAAAGGCAAAACCAGAATCCATTGGCCTTTTTTTCTTGCAATGAAAATCTGTGGCTGAGGTCAAATGGACACAAATACAAGGGAAGGACATGGAATTGCATAATTGAACAAAGGAAAACACTCCCCAGCTCATGATTCACCAGGCTTCACCACTGAAGAGCTGCTGCCTGCAAAATGACCCAAGGCCATGGGCCGTCCCGCCCCTCCAGGAGCAGCATAAAAGCCGGCCCAGCGCCTCTCTCCCTCACACGCTTCTCCTCACGCCTTCTCCTCCTGCTCCTGCCCACAACCAGGTGAGCCTCAAGCCCCTGCCCCTCCTGCTCCTGCCCCCCCGGCCCCTCTCTGCCAGCACGCTCCGCCCCAGCCTCAGCAGCCCTCACGCCTCCCCACAGCCCCACAACAGCCTCCACACTCCCCAGCCCTCCGCAATCACCGCCCCTCAAAGCACCCCCACGGCCCTGCCCTGCCTCACCCCCCTCTCTTCCAGGGACCCTCCACACCACACCCATGGCCTGCTGCCRCCCCTGTGGACCCACCCCGCTGGCCAACAGCTGCAACGAGCCCTGTGCCCTGCAATGCCAGGACTCCCGTGTTGTCATCGACCCTTCCCCTGTGCTGGTCACCCTGCCAGGACCCATCATGACCTCCTTCCCCCAGAACACCGCCGTCGGATCCACCTCCTCGGCTGCCGTGGGCACTGAACTCAGTGTGCAGGGACAGCCCATCTCTGGGGGATTTGGTGGCTTTGGCTACGGCCTTGGCTATGGCCGTGGATKTGGCTACGGGCTGGGCTATGGCTACGGGCTGGGAGGCCTGGGCTGCTATGGCAGAAGGGGCGGCTACACCTGCTAAGGGTCATCAGCAGCACCCCTGGCACCACCAGCTCAAGGTTCTGGCTCCAACTCCTGCAAACAAAGCCTGTTTGCTGATGGCCACTCCGCTTGCATCTCATATCGGATTCCTTTCACTTTGTTCTCTCCTGACTCTTCATTTGCATCAATAAATTTTCCTTGCATCAAAACATGAGATGCCTCGTGTATTTTTTTAATTCCAGTGGTCTCACATCCTCACCAAGGACATTCCACAGGTCAAACGGACATGGGGGAACATGGAATAGATCAACAGCAGCTTTCCTCACATGGATGTCTAAACTAATAACAAAGTCCGGTGCAGAAAGCAGAGGAGGGGCCCCCTTCCAGAATTTGTCACATGCACCTTACTTGATACACCAAAGCCTTGCACACGTATCAATGTTTTTTTGGGTACAGCTCTAATAAAGTCTCTCCATGCCAGCACACACTTGACTAACTCCCTTCCCAGCCGGACCCTTAAACCGCTCCAGCAAACAGAGGAACAACATCACCCACTTGGGCAGGAACTCTGGAGTGCGCGTGCTTCAACTCCCTGATAAAACAAGAGCTGGATTTCCAGCACCATGGACAGTTCTCTTTTGCATCTCCCAGGACAGCGATTCCACCAGCTCTTCCCCTCTGTGACCACCCTCACACTGAAAAGTTCTTCCCTTCTTTGGCCAATGGAATTCCATCTGTTTTCACTTGCGCCCAAGGCCTCTTGTGTTCCGTGTGTGCAGTGCTGAGACCAGCCAGTTCCCTTGACTGCATTCTCTCTATCAGGGATTTCCACAGTTTGATGACACCCTCCTGTCCCGCCTTGTCTCCTGGCAGTCCCAGCTCTTGCCACGTCTCCTCGATGGAAGATTCTCCAGCCCCTTTGGAATCTTGGTGGTTCGGAACTGGTCTGGATTCACTAAATCCACTTCATTCTTTTTTACTGGGGAGTCCAGGACTGCCCATGCTGCACATGGCACAGCAGCAGCTCTAAGCAGACAGCAAAYGTCACCTTCCTCTTTGGTCTTACCAGTCTTCTCAATCCTACCCCAATCCATTTCTTCTCACCCAGAAACACAAAGGATTTTACTCAGAAGAAAAATATTATTACATTTGATACCCAGGCATTCCTTCCTACCTTGGATGCCTCCCCCCAAGAAACAGGGCTTTGCTTCTGCCCTTGTTGAATTCCAGCAGAAGTCCAGGTCCACTCAGGCTTTCAGTGCTGGCCCAAAGGATCCAACTCCCGGGCTACAGTACTGGAGCCTGGCTACCATCTGGACTTCAGGACCCTGACCAGAAGCCTCTGGGTCCAGCCCTTCACACCCTTCWCATGCCACCACACCGGGCACTGACACAAYCTGGACTTGCCTGGCTTGTTGTCRATGATCATGSAATGCYCATCTCTAACARCTCTGGGCAACYTTCAAATCMTCTTTCTGACAATCACACRTGGCCTCAGCCCTTGGCACACAGAAGAAGTAAAGATCTGAAAACACTTGGATAACAAAACCTTAAAAGCAAGAGTGGCACCAAGCACCCACAGAGCAAAATCAATGGAAAAGGTCAGGTTCAGTGTCMGGCTTGGCCAGGTGGGGTCAAGGTGGGGAGGGATGGAACATGAGGGAATGGACAACACCTGCAGTACAGCTGCAAATCCCAGAGCAGTCTGACAGGTTAGGGTGGGAATGGGGTCCCTCTTCAAAAAACACTCACAAACCACAGCACACCAGTGCCCATGGGTCATGGCAGTGAGGAAACTACACATCTCAAGAGCTTGGGTCACATCTTCAGCCCTCCCTGACACACATCTTCCATGCAAATCTTCCCAAAGGGCAACTTGCACTTAAAAGCTGCCACCAAGGTCGACCACATATGGACTCAGGAGAAGGACACAGAATCGTAGAACTCCATAAAGAAATGTCCACATTATGACACAAATAGGAAAGAGGAGATCGCTGAGCATCCATTACGAATTATCACATTCTCCTAACAGGAACACAATATTAAGAATTACAGGATTTATATTATAAATCCTTTTGGCTTGAATGTGGAAGAAGGGACCTGAGGCCAGACAAGCCTGGTGAAAATAGAGATCAGGCTCCATTTGTTCTTTCTTACCAGATTTCTAAAGCAGATCAAGAAATAAAATTTAAATAAAAGAGTACATTGTCAGGTAAATGTAAGAGATACAAATGAGACAGCCCAATCAGGCTGCCCACAACCATTTCCACTCCAGGATTCAGCAATTCAAGCTCTTTCCAGTTTTCCTATCGTTTGCTAATAGGGGGAAAAGAGCAGCAACAACTTCCACACAATTGATGTTCAGGCAGCTGCCGAGAAGGAGAAGGTCTCTCCGCTGGCTTCATTGTCTGCATCTAAAAATCCAGTGTATACAACCACTGCTCAAAAGGCATGTTCCGCCGATCCCCCAGCACCTCCTTTTTGGATATGTCACACAGCAGTAGAAACACTGTGTGCCCAAGGTGTCAAACGCACAGCACAACCAATGAGAAAGGTCAATCAGAAAGACAGAAGTGGTGACCTGGTGGTAGAGTGGGGAGGAATGACCATGGTGGAAGGGGCAGCGGATCATGCCTGGAAAAACTACAGAAACCAGACCGGCCTGAGAGGACAGTGAGGCAATGGGGCCACTCTGCAAAACACACCCACAAACTAAACCACAAAAATGCAATGGGGTAACCTCGCTGATGACACCTCAATTTTCCGAAGGAGCTGTTGTTTATTCTGGTTTCTCTGACACGCATCTTCCATACAAATCCACCTAAATACCAATTCTAACTTTAAACATCCGCCAAGGTCAGATGGATGCAAACTCAAGGAGAGGGCATGGAATTGCAGAATTGCACAAAGGAAAACATTCCCCAGCTCATGATTCACCAGGGTGGGCCATTGAAGAGCTGCTGCCTGCAAAATGACCCAAGGCCATGGGCCAAGGCTGTCCCGCCCCTCCAGGAGCAGCATAAAAGCCGGCCCAGTGCCTCTCTCCCTCACACACTTCTCCTCACGCCTTCTTCTCCTGCTCCTGCCCACAACCAGGTGAGCCTCAAGCCCCTGCCCCTCCTGCTCCTGCCCCCTGGCCCCTCTCTGCCAGCACGCTCCGCCCCAGCCTCAGCAGCCCTCACGCCTCCCCACAGCCCCACAACAGCCTCCACACTCCCCAGCCCTCCGCAATCACCGCCCCTCAAAGCACCCCCACGGCCCTGCCCTGCCTCACCCCCCTCTCTTCCAGGGACCCTCCACACCACACCCATGGCCTGCTGCCGTCCCTGTGGACCCACCCCGCTGGCCAACAGCTGCAACGAGCCCTGTGCCCTGCAATGCCAGGATTCCCACGTTGTCATCAACCCTTCCCCTGTGCTGGTCACCCTGCCAGGACCCATCATGACCTCCTTCCCCCAGAACACCGCCGTCGGATCCACCTCCTCGGCTGCCGTGGGCACTGAACTCAGTGTGCAGGGACAGCCCATCTCTGGGGGATTTGGTGGCTTTGGCTATGGCCGTGGATTTGGCTATGGGCTGGGCTGTGGCTACGGGCTGGGAGGCCTGGGCTGCTATGGCAGAAGGGGTGGCTACAACTGCTAAGGGCCCTCGGCACCAGCCCTGACACCACCAGCTCAGGGCTCTGGCAACAGCTCCTGCAAGCAAAGCTCCTCAGCTGATGGTCGCCCTGCCTGCACAAAACACTGGATCCCTTCGACTTATTTCTCTTCTCTCTTCAATCTTTTGACTCAATAGAGTTCTTTTGCATCAAAGTCTGAGATGTCTTCTCCCCGTTTTGAATTGTGGTGGTCTCACATCTTCACCCGTCCCGTGCCAGACAGGGCATTGGGGGGGTATGGAAAAGGGGATGATCACATTTCTTGGCAAAGATGTGACCACCATTAAAAACCAAGACTGGGACATGAAGCAGGGGATGCTGTCAACCTTCCAGAACATGATACAAGTCGATCACCTGCTACACCAAAGCCTTGTACACATTATTGCTCTCTTGAGCACAGCTCTGCTAAAGTCTCCACTTGCCAGCACACATTTGTCAAAGTCTCTTCCCAGCATGACTCTTGAACCCTCTCAGCAGAGTCACAAAATCATCCACTTGGGCGGGAACTCTGGGGTGCAATTGCTTCATTCCCCTCAAGCACAACCAACAAGATAATAATGTCCAGCACCATGGACAGTTCCATGCTGGCTCTCTCAGCACAGCAACTCCACCACCTTTTCAACTCTCTGTCCCCCCTCAAACTGAAAAATTGTTCCCATCTTTGACTATGGAACTCCATCTTTTTTTCAGTTGTGTCCTTGCCCTCTTTTGCTTCACAATTGCACTGCTGAGAACAGCCAGACTGCCTTGAGTTCATTCCCTGCCATCAGGGATCTGCACACACTGATGTCACTCCCCTGTCCAGCCTTGTCCC
>NW_026625747.1:3003-4780 GCF_030028575.1 Malurus melanocephalus | reverse complement strand
GAAAACACTTGGATAACAAAACCTTAAAAGCAAGAGTGGCACCAAGCACCCACAGAGCAAAATCAATGGAAAAGGTCAGGTTCAGTGTCCGGCTTGGCCAGGTGGGGTCAAGGTGGGGAGGGATGGAACATGAGGGAATGGACAACACCTGCAGTACAGCTGCAAAGCCCAGAGCAGCCTGACAGGTCTGGGAGGGAATGGGGTCCCTCTTCACAGCACACCAACAAACCACAGCACACCAGTGCCCCTGGGTCATCGCAGTGAGGAAACTACATGTCTCAAGAGCTTTGGTCACACCTTTAGCCCTCCCTGACACACATCTTCCATGCAAATCTTCCCAAAGAGCAACTTGCACTTAAAAGCTGCCACCAAGGTCGACCACACATGGACTCAGGTGAAGGACACGGAAACGTAGAACTTCATACAGAAATGTCCACATTATGACACAAATAGGAAAGAAACGGACGCTGAGCATCCATTACTAATTATCACATTCTCCTAACAGGAATTCAATATTAATAATTACAGGATCTATATTATAAATCCTTTCGGCTTGAATGTGGAATAAAGGACTCGAGGCGAGACCTGCCTGGTGAAAATAGAGATCAGGCCCCATTTGTTCTTTCCTACCGGCTTACTAAATGAGATCAAGAAATACACTTTAAATCAAAGAGTACATGAGTATGTAAATCTCAGAGATACAAATTGGACGGGTCAATCAGGCTGCCCACAATCATTTCCACTCAAGGTTTCAGTAATTTAAGCTCTTTCCAGTTTTCCTATTGCTTGCTAAAAGGGAGAAGAGAGCAGCAACAACTTCCACACAATTGATGTTCAGGCAGCTACGAGAGGGAGAAAAGTCTCTCCGCTGGCTTCATTGTCTGCATCTAAAAATCCACAGTTTACACAACCACTGCTCATAAGCCTTGTTCTGCTAATGCCCCAGCACCTCCTTTTTGGATATGTCACACAGGAAAAGAAACATTGTGATCCCAAGGTCTCAAAGCCACAGCACAACCAATGAGAAAGGTCAATCAGAAAGACAGAAGTGGTGACCTGGTGGTAGATTGGGGAGAAATGACCAGGGTGGAAAGGGCAGCTGATCATGCCTGGAAAAAACAGCAAAGCCCGGACCAGCCTGAGAGGACAGTGAGGCAATGGGGCCACTCTGCAAAACACACCCACAAACTAAACCACAAAAATGCAATGGGGTGACCTCACTGATGGCACCTCAATTTTCCGAAGGAGCTTTTGTTTATTCTGGTTTCTCTGACACAGCTTCTATGCAAATCCACCCAAATACCAATTCTAACTTTAAACTGCCGCCAAGGTCAGATGGATGCGATCTCAAGGAGAGGACATGGAACTCCAGAATTGCACAAAGGAAAACATTCCCCAGCTCATGACTCACCAGGTTGGGCCATTGAAGAGCTGCTGCCTGCAAAATGCCCCAAGGCCATAGGCCAAGGCTGTCCCGCTTTTCCAGGAGCAGCATAAAAGCCGGCCCAGCGCCTCTCTCCCTCACACACTTCTCCTCACGCCTTCTCCTCCTGCTCCTGCCCACAACCAGGTGAGCCTCAAGCCCCTGCCCCTCCTGCTCCTGCCCCCCTGGCCCCTCTCTGCCAGCACGCTCCGCCCCAGCCTCAGCAGCCCTCACGCCTCCCCACAGCCCCACAACAGCCTCCACACTCCCCAGCCCTCCGCAATCACCGCCCCTCAAAGCACCCCCACGGCCCTGCCCTGTCTCACCCCCCTCTCTTCCAGGGACCCTCCACAC
>NW_026625747.1:0-2626 GCF_030028575.1 Malurus melanocephalus | reverse complement strand
TTTGGCTACGGCCTTGGCTATGGCCGTGGCTTTGGCTATGGGCTGGGCTGTGGCTATGGGCTGGGAGGCCTTGGCTGCTATGGCAGAAGGGGTGGCTACACCTGCTAAGGGCCCTCGGCACCACCCCTGACACCACCAGCTCAGGGCTCTGGCAACAGCTCCTGCAAGCAACACACCTCAGCTGATGGTCGCCCTGCCTGCACAAAACCGTGGATCCCTTCGACTTATTTCTCTTGTCTCTTCAATCTTTTAACTCAATAAAGCTCCTTTGCATCAAAGTCTGAAATGTCTTCTCCTCTTTTTAAATTGTGGTGGTCTTACATCTTCACGCTCGACAGTGCCAGACAGGGCATTGCAGGGGATGGAAAAGGGGATGAACACATTTCTTGGCAAAGATGTGACCACCATTAACAATCAAGACTGGGACAGGAAGCAGGGGATGCAGTGGAACCTTCCAGAACATGATACAAGTCGATCACCTGCTACACCAAAGCCTTGGACACATTAATGCTCTCTTGAGCACAGCTCTGCTAAAGTCTCCCCATGCCAGCACACATTTGACAAAGTCTCTTCCCAGCAGGACTCTTGAACTCTCTCAGCAGAGTCACAAAATCATTCACTTGGGCGGGAACTCTGGGGTGCAATTGCTTCATTCCCCTCTACTCAATCACAACCAACAAGAGAATGATTTCCAGAACCATGGACAGTTCCATTTCGGCTCTCTCAGCGCAGCAACTCCACCACCTTTTCAACTCTCTGTCCACCCTCAAACTGAAAAATTGTTCCTTTCTTTGACTATGGAATTCCATCTTTTTTCAGTTGTGTCCTTGCCCTCTTTTCCTTTACAACTGCCCTGCTGGGAACAGCCAGACTCCCTTGAGTTCATTCCCTGCCATCAGGGATCTGCACACACTGATGTCACTCCCCTGTCCAGCCTTGTCCCCTGGGAGTCCCAGCTCTCTCAGCCTCTCTTCTATGACAAATTCTCCAGCCCGTTCAGTATCTTGGTGGCCCTGCATTTTTCTGAATTAAATTTCCCTAATAGGAAACTGAACCTCCCCTGGGGCAAGTTATGTCAATTTTCTCTTCTCCTATGGTTCGGAAAAGGGAGAGAGGTCTGATGTTAAACAATTTCCATTCGGACAACTACAGAGACCAACAAGACTAATCCTTTTTCTGCAAATTCAATGTCTCCAGTTCCCTCAACTTCACCTCACTTCTCCTTTTCTCCAGTTTTCCATTCCATGTGTCAGTCCGAGCCCAGCACTGGAACCTCACAGTGTCACTGTGCCTGGCCCAGCTGAGATGACCACTATGGATCAACAGCACAGGACTTTGGGGAGCTTGGGTTGATGCCAGAAGCATTTTTGTCTTTTTTCTTTCACRTATGTGTAACCTTCCCAGTACTTTTCCAGACTCTTTTCCCCAGCTAGAAAGAAAAAACATGTTCAGAGCTCCAAGCCCTGGGGGGCACAGAGCCGCTATCCTATCTTGTTTCTTCTTGGGAACCAAGGTCTTCAAGACATGTTTTCATAGACAAGTACAGAGGAGACCAAGGAGGGGGCCTCCAGAGAAGAAGCTTGACCTGGTGGGAATTGCATCAGCACTTGCCTTTCGAATCGGTGCTTTTTATCAATTATACTAATTTCCTAAAAATTTATAAAACTGTATTCATCCCTATGAGGGTAGGATTTTGTGGATATTCTTCCATGACTGCCCCTGGAGCTGCAATAGAAGGTCCACTTTTATATTAGCTCCTGTACTCAAATCATCTCGAGTTGCATTTCTGGGTTGAAAAAGGCAAGAGGGCGACCTTCATAAACCTTAGGGATTGCTTTCCCATCTCCATCAAGAAAGGCCTGGAATAGAGGACTGGGCTGGTGAGATGGAGCCAAGGAAGGCAGGGAGTGAATGCATTGGAAGGATCAGCCCCTCAGCCCCAGCACAGCTGCAAAGCCCAGAGCAGCCTGACGGGGCTGGGAGGGAATGGGGCCTCTCTTCACAACACACCCACAAACCACAGCACACCAGTGCCACGGGGTGATGGCAGCAAGGAAACCATACCTCTCAAAAGCTTTGGTCACATCTTCAGCCCTCCCTGACACACATCTTCCATGCAAATCTTCCCAAAGAGCAACTTGCACTTAAAAGCTGCCACCAAGGTCGACCACATATGGACTCAGGTGAAGGACACAGAATCGTGGACCTCCTTAAAGAAATGTCCACATTATGACACTAATAGGAAAGAGAAGGACGCTGAGCATCCATTACGAATWATCGCATTTTCCTAACAGGAACAATATTAAGAATTACAGGATCTATATTATRAAATCTTATGGCTTGAATATGCAATAAGGGTCCTGAGGCCAGACCAGCCTGGTGAAAATAGGCATCAGGCCCCATTTGTTCTTTCTTACCCAATTTATAAAGCAGACCAAGAAATAAACTTTAAATAAAAGAGTACATTGTCAGGTAAATGCCAGAGCTACAAATSAGACAGCCCAATCAGGTATCAGGCTGCCCACAACCATTTCCACTCAAGGATTCAGAAATTCAAGCTCTTTCCTATCACTTGCTAAAAGGGAGAAAAGAACAGCAACAACTTCCCAACAACTGATATCCAGGC
>NW_026625746.1:3941-9946 GCF_030028575.1 Malurus melanocephalus | reverse complement strand
GGCCCCGCCCCCTCACCTGCCAGCCCCAGGTCGATGAAGGGATAATTCACCAGCACGAGTTTGTTGAAGTTGAATTTGTAGGTGAAGCGTTTGCCTTTGGTCTTGTGGAGAATGCGCTTGTTGTAGTAATACCTGAGAGGGGGCGGGGCCTCGATTAAACCACGCCCATCCACTCGGAATAAGCGGGGAGGGGGCGGAGCCTCGATTAAACCACGCCCACCCGCCGGAAATATCCGGGGAGGGGGCGGGGCCTCAATGAAACCACGCCCACCCGCCCGAAATAACCGGGGAGGGGGCGGGGCCTCAATGAAACCACGCCCACCCGCTCGGAATAACCGGGGACGGGGCGGAGCCTCGATTAAACCACGCCCACCCGCCCGAAATAACCAGGGAGGGGGTGGGGCCTCAATGAAACCACGCCCACCCACCATAAATACCCGGGAAGGGGCGGGGCCTCAATGAAACCACGCCCACCCACCCAAAATATCCAGGAAGGGGGCGGGGCCTCGGTCAGACCACGCCCACTCTTCAATAATACCTGCGAGGGGGCGGGGCCTCAATGAAACCACGCCCACCCACCATAAATACCCGAGGAGGGGGCGGGGCATTGCTCAGACCACGCCCACCCCCCAAAATAACCGGGGAAAGGGCGGGGCCTGGATAGAACCACGCCCATTCATCAGCAATACATGGAGAGGGGGCGGGGCCTCGGTCAGACCACGCCCACTATCTCAGTAACACCTGGGGTGGATTTTGGGGGTCTCAGGATGGGATTTTGGCAATCCCGGAGTGGATTTGAGGACCCTGGAGTGGATTTGGAAATCCCGGGGTGGATTTGGTGACCCTGGAGTGGATTTGGAGATCCTGGGATGGATTTGGGTGTCCTGGAATGGATTTTGGTGTCCCAGGATTGGATTTTTTGGTTCTAAGATCAGATTTGGGGGCCCCAGGATGGGATTTTGGCAATCCCGGCGTGGATTTGGTGACCCTGGAGTGGATTTGGAGATCCCGGAATGGATTTTGGGGTCCCAGGATGGGATTTTGGCAATCCCGGGGTGGATTTGGTGACCCTGGATTGGATTTGGTGACCCTGGAGCGGATTTGGAGATCCCGGATGGATTTTGGTGTCCCAGGATGGGATTTTTGAGACTCAGGATGGGATTTTTGGTTCTCAGATCAGATTTGGGGACCCCAGGATGGGATTTTGGCAATCCCGGCGTGGATTTGGTGACCCTGGAGTGGATTTGGAGATCCCGGGGTGGATTTTGGTGTCCCAGATGGGATTTGGGGGTCCCAAGATGGGATTTTTGGGGTCTCAGAGCAGATTTTGGGGTCCTGGTTTGGATTTTAGGGATCCTGGGATGGATTTGGTGTCCCAGGATGGGGTTTTTGGGACTCAGGGTGGATTTTTGGGGTCTCGGGGTTTTGGTGTTTCAGAGCAGATTTTGGGGGTCCCAGGATGGGATTTTGGCAATCCCGGGGTGGACTTGGTGACCATGGATTGGATTTGGTGATCCTGGAGTGGATTTGGAGATCCCGGAATGGATTTTGGGGTCCCAGGATGGGATTTTGGCAATCCCGGGGTGGACTTGGTGACCCTGGAGTGGATTTGGAGATCCTGGGATGGATTTGGGTGTCCTGGAATGGATTTTGGTGTCCCAGGATGGGATTTTGAGGATCCTGGGATGGTTTTGGGGGTCTCAGGGCAGATTTGGGGTCCAGAATGAGATTTTTGGGGTCCCGGGATGGATTTTGGGGTCCTGGATGGGATTTTAGAAATCCCGGGGTGGATTTCGGTGTCCCAGAATGGGATTTTTAGGACACTGGGATGGATTTGGTGACCCAGGAGTGGATTTGGTGGTCCCAGAGCACGTTTTTGGGGTCTCAGATCAGATTTGGGGGCCCCAGGGTGGGTTTCGAGAGCCCCCCAGACCTGAGGGCGCGGCTGAGCTCGTCCTAGTTCATGTGGGGCAGATTTTGGGCGTCTCAGGATGGGATTTTGGCAATCCCGGGGTGGATTTGGTGACCCTGGAGTGGATTTGGAGATCCCGGAATGGATTTTGGTGTCCCAGGATGGGATTTGGGGGTCCCAAGATGGGATTTTTGGGGTCTCAGAGCAGATTTTGGGGTCCTGGTTTGGATTTTAGGGATCCTGGGATGGATTTGGTGTCCCAGGATGGGGTTTTTGGGACTCAGGGTGGATTTTTGGGGTCTCAAGGTGATTTTGGGGGTCTCAGGGCAGATTTTGGGGGTCCCGGGATGGGATTTTGGCAATCCCGGGGTGGACTTCGTGACCATGGATTGGATTTGGTGATCCTGGAGTGGATTTGGAGATCCCGGAATGGATTTTGGGGTCCCAGGATGGGATTTTTGGTTCTCAGATCAGATATGGGGGTCCCACGATGGGATCTGGGGGTCCCAGGATGGGATTTTTGGAGCCTGGGTTGGATTTTGGGTGTCCCAGATCAGATTTGGGGGCCCCAGGGTGGGTTTCGAGAGCCCCCCTGACCTGAGGGCGCGGCTGAGCTCGTCCTAGCTCATGTGGGGCAGATTTTGGGGGTCTCAGGATGGGATTTTGGCAATCCCGGGGTGGATTTGGTGACTCTGGAGCGGATTTGGAGATCCTGGGATGGTTTTGGTGTCCCAGGATGGGATTTTGAGGATCCTGGGATGGTTTTGGGGGTCTCAGAGCAGATTTTGATGTCCCAGGATGGGATTTTTGGAGCCTGGGTTGGATTTTGGGTTTCCCAGATCAGATTTCGGGGTCTCAGGTTGGGTTTTGGTGGTCTCAGATCAGATTTTGGGGCCCCAGGCTGGGTTTAGAGATCCCCCCTGACCTGAGGGCGCGGCTGAGCTCGTCCTAGTCCATGTGGGGCAGATTTTGGTGTCCCAGGATGGGATTTTGAGGATCCTGGGATGGATTTTGAGATCTCAGGATGGGATTTTGGCAATCCCGGGGTGGATTTGGTGACCCTGGAGCAGATTTGGAGATACCGGAATGGATTTTGGTGTCCCAGGATGGGATTTTGGTGGTCCCAGAGCACATTTTGGGTGTCCCAGATCAGATTTGAGGGTCCCAGGATGGGATTTTGGTGTCTCAGATCAGATTTGGGGGTCTCAGATCAGATTTGGGGGTCCCTAAGCCGGGTTTAGAGCCCCCCTGACCTGAGGGCGCGGCTGAGCTTGTCGTAGTTCATGTGGGGCTTGCACTTGCGCACCCCCCACAGCCGGGCCACCTCGTCGGGGTCCTTGATGACGAACTCGCCGTAGTCGCCCTGCCAGGCGATGACCTCGCGGTACTGCTCCTGCCGCAGCAGCTCCAGGATGAAGTGCCAGAGCTGAATCTGCCGCGAGCCGGGGCTCGACTCCGCCTTGTACGCCCACTCTGGGAACGCGAACCCTGCATTGGGGACATTGGGGACACTGTGACACCAATGACATCATCACTGTGACATTGGTGACACCATCACTGTGACACCAATGACATCATCACTGGGACATTGGTGACATCATCACTGTGACAGCAGTGACATCATCACTGAGCCCACTCTGGGAACGCGAACCCTGCGGGTGACATCGTGACACCAATGACATCGTCACCGTGACACCAATGACGTCATCACTGTGACATCATCACTGTGACATCATCACTGTGACATCATCACTGTGACAGCAGTGACATCATCACTGAGCCCACTCTGGGAACACGGACCCTGCATTGGGGATAATGGTGACATCATCAGGGTGACATCATCACCATGATAACAGTGACATCATCACTGTGCCCACTCTGGGAACGCGAACCCTGCGGGTGACATCGTCACTGTGACACCAATGACGTCATCACTGTGACACCAATGACATCATCACTGTGACACCAATGATGACATCATCACCGTGATAACAGTGACATCATCACCGTGATAACAGTGACATCATCACTGAGCCCACTCTGGGAACGCGAACCCTGCATTGGGGACATCACTGGGGTGACATTGGGGACATTGGGGACATCATCACTGTGACACCAATGACATCATCACTGTGATAACAGTGACATCATCACTGAGCCCACTCTGGGAACGCGAACCCTGCATTGGGGACATTGGGGACAATGGTGACATCATCATAGTGATAACAGTGACATCATCACTGTGCCCACTCTGGGAACGCGAACCCTGCATTGGGGACATTGGCGACCATGGTGACATCCTCAGGGTGACATCATCATAGTGACACCAATGACATCATCACTGAGCCCACTCTGGGAACGCGAACCCTGCATTGGGGACATTGGGGACAATGGTGACATCACCAGGGTGACATCATCACAGTGATATCAGTGACATCATCACTGTGACACCAATGACATCATCACTGTGACACCAATGACATCATCACCGTGATAACAGTGACATCATCACTGTGCCCACTCTGGGAACGCGAACCCTGCATTGGGGACATCATTGGGGCGACATTGGGGACATTGGGGACACTGTGACACCAATGACATCATCACAGTGATAATGGTGATATCATCACTGTGACATTGGGCACATCATCAGTGTGACATTGGGGACATCGTCAGGGTGACATTGGGGACATTGGGGACATCGTCACTGTGACATTGGTGACTCCGCCTTGTACGCCCACTCTGGGAACGCGAACCCTGCATTGGGGACAATGGGGACACCAATGACATCATCACTGTGACAATGGGGACACCACACTGAGCCCACTCTGGGAACGCGAACCCTGCGGGTGACATCGTCACTGTGACACCAATGACGTCATCACTGGGACATTGGTGACATCATCACTGTGACATTGGTGACTCCGCCTTGTACGCCCACTCTGGGAACGCGAACCCTGCATTGGGGACATTGGGGACAGCGGGGACATCCTCAGGGTGACATCATCACCGTGATAACAGTGACATCATCACTGTGACACCAATGACATCATCACTGTGACATTGGTGACTCCGCCTTGTACGCCCACTCTGGGAACGCGAACCCTGCATTGGGGACAGCGGGGGGACATTGGTGACATCATTGGGGACATTGGGGACATCATCAGAATGACATCATCACTGTGACACCAATGACATCATCACTGTGATAATGGTGATATCATCACTGTGACATTGGGGACATCATCAGTGTGATATTGAGGACATTGGGGACATCAGGGACATCGTCATAGTGATATCAGTGACATCATCACAGTGACAGCAGTGACATCATCACTGAGCCCACTCTGGGAACGCGAACCCTGCATTGGGGACATTGGGGACAATGGTGACATCATCAGGGTGACATCATCACAGTGATATCAGTGACATCATCATAGTGACACCAATGACATCATCACTGTGATAATGGTGATATCAGCACTGTGACATTGGGGACATTGGGGACATCATTGGGGACATCATCATAGTGATATCAGTGACATCATCACTGTGACATTGGGCACATCATCAGTGTGACATTGGGGACATTGGGGACATCATTGGGGTGACATCGTCACTGTGACACCAATGACATCATCACTGTGATAATGGTGATATCAACACTGTGACATTGGGGACATTGGGGACATCGTTAATGGGATATTGGTGACATCATCACTGTGATAATGGTGACATCACTGTGACAACAGTGACATCATCACGGTGACAGGAGCGACATCATCACAGTGACATCAATGACGTCATCACGCTGACAGCAGTGACGTCATCATGCTGACAGCAGTGACGTCATCACAGTGGCAGCAGTGACGTCATCACAGTGGCAGCAGTGACGTCATCACCGTCCCCTCCCGTGTCCACTTTGGGGCCGAATTTGAGGAATCCCCTCCCCCCAAAATCCCCCCCAAAATCCCCCCCAAAATCCGGGGAAGAGCCAATTTTGGGATTTTGGGGACCCTCCGATGACATCACCGCCCTGATGACGTCACTGCCCTGATGACGTCACCCACCCCCATCCCGTTGCGTAGCAACC
>NW_026625746.1:0-3400 GCF_030028575.1 Malurus melanocephalus | reverse complement strand
AAAATCATCACCCCATAAAAATCATCCTAAAATCATCACTCCAAAAACCAAACCCCAAAAAAGATCCCCAAAACCAGAACCCCAAAACCAGAACCCCAAAACCAGAACCCCAAAAACAGAACCCCAAAACCAGAATCCCATAAAAGCAGAATCCCAAAAAAACAGAATCCCAAAAAGAGTGTCCGAAACCCAACGTCCCAAAAGCCGCTCGCCAAAAATTTCACCCCAAGAAAATCCCAAAAATTTCACCCAAAAAATCCCAAAAATTCCACCCCAAAAAATCCCAAAATCGCCACCCCAAACCCTGCACCGCTATGGAATGGGGGCCTCATAACGGGAATCACTCCATAACGGGGGTCACCCTATAAACATCACCCCATAACTGTCAATCCATAGCCAGGAGTGCCCCAAAACCATCATCACCCCATAAATAGGATCAACCCCATAATGAAGGGCACCCCATAACCATCGCCCCATAACCAGGATCGCTTCGTAACCATCACCCCAAAACTGTCACCCCATAACCGTCATCCCATCACCCCATAACCGGGATCACCCCAGAACCATCACCCCATAACCGAGATGGCCCCATAACCTTGGTCACCCCATGATGAGAGTCACCCCATAAACAGGGGCACCCTATAACCACCCCATAACCATCACCCCATAACTGTCACCCCATAACGAGGGGAGCCCCATTGCCATTGCCCCAAAACCGTCACCCCATAACCAGGATCTCCCCATAACTGGGGTCACCCCATAACCATCACCCCATAACCGGGGTCACCCTATAACCATCACCCCATAACGGGGTTACCCCATAACCATTTCCCCTTCTCCATCACCCCATAACCGTCACCCCATAACCATCGTCACCCCATAAACAGAATCAACCCCATAACCAGAGTCACCCCATAACCGCCACCCCACAACTGTGATCACCCCATAACCATCGTCACCCCATAACCATCATCACCCCATAACCATCACCCCATAACCATCGTCACCCCATAACCGTCACCCCATACCGGGATCAACCCCATAATGAAGGGCACCCCATAACTGTCCCCTATTACCCCATAACTGTCACCCCATAATGAGGGACGCCCCATAACCATGACCCCATAACCAGGAGCGCCCCATTGCTATTGCCCCATAACCATCACCCCAAAACCGTCACCCCATAACTGTGATCACCCCATAATCATCACCACCCCATAACTGTCACCCCATAACGGGGATCACCCCTTAAGCAGGGCCACCCCATAATGAGGGGAACCCCATAACCATCCCAACCACCCCATAACCGTCACCCCATAATGAGAGTCACCCCATAAACAGGGGCACCCTATAACCACCCCATAACCATCACCCCATAACAGGGATCACCCCATAACTGTCACCCCATAGCCAGACTCATCCCATAACGAGGATCACCCCATAAGCAGGGCCACCCCATAATGAGGGGAACCCCATAACCATCCCCCCAACCACCCCATAACCAACACCCCATAACCGTCACCCCATAAACAGAATCAACCCCAAAACCATCAACCCAATCACCCCATAACCATCGCCCCATAACCAGGATCGCCCCATAACCATCCTATTACCCCATAACCATCATCACCCCATAAATAGGATCAACCCCAAAATGAAGGGCACCCCATAACCGTCACCCCATAACCATCATCACCCCATAATCAGGATCACCCCATAAACAGAATCAACCCCAAAACCATCACCCCAATCACCCCATAACGATCACCCCATAACCAGGATTGCCCCATAACCGCCCCATAACCATGCTATTACCCCAAAACCATCATCACCCCATAAATAGGATCAACCCCAAAATGAAGGGCATCCCATAACCATCACCCCATAACTGTCATCCCATAACCATTATCACCCCATAACCATTGGCACCCCATAACCGTCACCCCATAACCATCACCCCATAACCATTGGCACCCCATAACCGTCATCCCATAATTGTCACCCCATAACTGTAACCCCATAACCATCACCCCATAACCGTCACCCCATAACCATCATCACCCCATAACGAGGATCACCCCATAAGCAGGGCCACCCCATAATGAGGGGAACCCCATAACCATCCCAACCACCTCATAACCCTCACCCCATAACTATCGCCCCATAACCATCCTATTACCCCATAACCATCATCACCCCATAAACAGGATCAACCCCAAAATGAAGGGCATCCCATAACCATCACCCCATAACCATCACCCCATAACCATTGGCACCCCATAACCAGGATCACTCCATAAACAGAATCAACCCCATAACCGTCACCCCATAACCGTCACCCCATAACCAGGATCGCCCCATAACCATCATCACCCCATAAATAGGATCAACCCCAAAATGAAGGGCACCCCATAACCGTCACCCCATAACCAGAGTCACCCCATAACCATCACCCCATAACCATTGGCATCCCATAATTGTCACCCCATAACCGTAACCCCATAACCATTATCACCCCATAACCATTGGCATCCCATAATTGTCACCCCATAACTGTAACCCCATAACCAGAGTCACCCCATAACCATCATCACCCCATAAATAGGATCAACCCCAAAATGAAGGGCATCCCATAACTGTAACCCCATAACCGTCACCCCATAAACATCATCATCCCATAACCAGAGTCACCCCATAGCCAGGATCACCCCATAACCGCCCCATAACCATCCTATTACCCCAAAACCATCATCACCCCATAAATAGGATCAACCCCAAAATGAAGGGCATCCCATAACCATCACCCCATAACTGTCACCCCATAACCATTATCACCCTATAACCATTGGCACCCCATAACCATTGGCATCCCATAACTGTCACCCCATAACTGTAACCCCATAACCGTCACCCCACAAACATCATCATCCCATAACCATCACCCCATAATTGTCATCCCATAACTGTAACCCCATAACCATCATCACCCCATAACCATCATCACCCCATAAATAGGATCAACCCCAAAATGAAAGGCACCCCATAACTATCACCCCATAACCATCACCCCATAACTGTAACCCCAGAACTGTAACCCCATAACCAGAGTCACCCCATAACCATCACCCCATAACCGTCACCCCATAACCACCATCACCCCATAAATAGGATCAACCCCAAAATGAAGGGCACCCCATAACCATCACCCCATAACCATCACCCCATAACCATCACCCCATAACCATCACCCCATAACCATCACCCCATAATCATCACCCCATAACCGTCACCCCATAAACAGAATCAACCCCATAACCATCACCCCATAACCATTGGCATCCCATAATTGTCATCCCATAACTGTAACCCCATAACCATCATCACCCCATAACCAGAGTCA
>NW_026625745.1:8565-11256 GCF_030028575.1 Malurus melanocephalus | reverse complement strand
AATGAAACACCTGAGAAGTGGTGTCAGAAGTGGGATTTCCTGTTCAAGAGTTTGGAGTGTTTAAGAACTATAAAATTTAAAAAAAATTTAAAATAGAACACTTGAGAGGTGTCAGAAGTGGGATTTTGTGTTGCAGAGTTTGGGGTGTTTGAAGACAATAAAAATAAAAATAAAAATAAAAATAAAAATAAAAAACACCGGAGAGGAATTGGGATTGTCAGGAATTGGGATTTACAGAGTTTGGGGACAATAAAAATAAAATAAAAATTAAAATTAAAATGGAACCCCTGAGAGGTGGTGTCAGAAGTGGGATTTTGCGTTGCAGAGTTCAAGGAAAAATAAAAATAAAACACCTGAGAGAGGTCAGGAATTGGGATTTTGTGTTACAGAGTTCAGGGAAAAATAAAAACAATTATTGGGAAATAAAAAATAATTACTGGGAAATACAAAAAACCAAATAATTATTGGGAAAAATAAAAATAAAACCCGCAGTGAGCTGAGAGATGTCAGGAACAAATTTTTGGCTCCAGCAGCGCAAATCCGGGTTTGTTTCTGTTCTGATTTTGATTTTTCTTTGCAATTAGGGATGATTTGAGCCCAAAGTGAATTTTTTGGGGCCCCCTTAGGCCGGGCTTAGCCAGGCTCACCTCGTTGGGGGTTTTGTTGCCCAATTTGTGGGAGATGGCGTGGAARGTGTCCCGGTGAGCTCCGCGCTCCTGGCACGTGGTCAGGATCACCCTGTCGGCCTCCCTGCGGGGAAATCACAGGGAAAAATGGGAAAAATGGGAATTTGGGAATGGGGATTGAAAGGGAAAGGGAGAAAAAATGGGAATTTAGAAAATGAAGATACAGGAAATGGGAATTCACAGGGAAAGAGGGAAAAATGGGGATTTAAAAACAGGGATTCACAGGGGATTCAGAAAATGGGAATTCAGAAAATGGGGATTCAGAAGGAAAAAGCAGAAATTGGGAATTCAAAYGGGCAGAAAATGGGAATTCAGAAAATGGGAACTGAAAGGGAAAAAAGGCCAAAAATGGGAATTGAAAGGGGAAAAAGACAGAAAATGGGATTTAAAGGGAAGGGAAGGAGGCGGGGCCGATCCCCGTGAGCTCCACTCTCACCTGGTCCAGAGCACGACCTTCTCGCCGGTGGAGCTGACCTTGCTGTTCTTGGCGCACACCGTGGCCTCGCTGCCCCTCTGCTGCTGCTCCCTGTGCCCAGCGCGGAGCTCCGCGTGCCCCTCGGGGCTGCAGTTGGGTGATTTTGGGTGGCCCCCACCCTTGGGAGCATGGCCGGAGTGTCCAGAGTGTCCGCAGTGTCCATCCTCATTGTCCAAACCGCAGCTCTGTCCCCGAGTCCCTTCGCTGGTTTTGGCTCCGGTTTTTCTCCCCGCGCCCAAATCAGCTCTGTGGAGCTCTTCCCCAACCCCCTCGGAGCTGCAGTTGGGTGATTTTGGGTGGACCCCACCCTTGGGAGCGTGGCCGGAGTGTCCGGAGTGTCCATCCTCAGTGTCCAAGCTGCAGCTCCGACCCCGAGCTCCTCCACTGATCTCAGCTCCAATCTTTCCCCCCAGAGCCAAATCGGCTCCGTGGAGCTCTCCCCCACCCCTCTGGGAGCTGCATGGGGGTGATTTTGGGTGGCCCCCACCCTTGGGAGCGTGTCCGGCATGTCCGGAGTGTCCATCCTCAGTGTCCGAGCTGCAGCTCCGAGCCTGAGCTCCTCCACTGATCTCAGCTCCAATCTTTCCCCCCGGAGCCAAATCCGCTCCGTGGAGCTCTTCCCCACCCGCCTCGGAGCTGCAGTTGGGTGATTTTGGGTGGCCCCCACCCTTAGGTGCATGTCCAGCATGTCCAGAGTGTCCATCCTCAGTGTCCAAACTGCAGCTCTGACCCCGAGCTCCTCCACTGATCTCAGCTCCAATTTTTCCCCCCGGAGCCAAATCCGCTCCGTGGAGCTCTTCCCCACCCGCCTCGGAGCTGCAGTTGGGTGATTTTGGGTGGCCCCCACCCTTGGGAGTGTGGCCGGAGTGTCCGCAGTGTCCATCCTCAGTGTCCAAACCACAGCTCCGACCCCGAGTCCCTTCGCTGGTTTTGGCTCTGGTTTTTCTCCCCGTGCCCAAATTGGCTCCGTGGAGCTCTTTCCCGGCTTCCTCGGAGCTGCACGGGGGTGATTTTGGGTGGCCCCCACCCTTGGCTGCGTGTCCGGCATGTCCGGCATGTCCATCCTCCGTGTCCAAACCACAGCCACCGGGGGCCATTGAGCTGCAGCTCCGACCCCGAGTCCCCTGGAGCTCTTTCCCGGCTTCCTCGGAGCTGCACGGGGGTGATTTTGGGTGGCCCCCACCCTTGGGTGTGTGTCCGGTGTGTCCGGTGTGTCCATCCTCAGTGTCCAAACTGCAGCCATGGATGGCCACTGAGCCGCAGCTCCGACCCCGAGTCCCGTGGAGCTCTCTCCCATCCTCCTTGGAGCTGCACGGGGATGATTTTGGGTGGTCCCCACCCTTGGGTGCATGTCCGGTGTGTCCATCCTCAGTGTCCAAACTGCAGCCATGGGGGGACACTGAGCTGCAGCAGATCCGACCCTGAGTCCTCTCACTGATTTTGGCTCCAATTTGTCCCCCCAGACCCAAATCGGCTCCGTGGAGCTCTTCCCCACCCCCCTGGGAGCTGCACGGGGGTGATTTCGGGTGG
>NW_026625745.1:0-7220 GCF_030028575.1 Malurus melanocephalus | reverse complement strand
GCAATTGATTTTACGCACCTGAGGGAGTAAAATCCACGTTCCTGGAGAAAGGTTTGCTCCTGCTCTGCTCGGCCTCTTTGGGAATTCCAGGATCTTTGGGAATTCCAGGATCTTTAGAAATTCCAGGATCTTTGGGAATTCCAGGATCTTTAGAAATTCCAGGATCTTTAGAAATTCCAGGATCTTTGGAAATTCCAGGATCTTTAGAAATACCACAATTTTTAGAAATACCACAATTTTTAGAAATTCCATGATTTTTAGAAATTCCAGAATCTTTGGACATTCCGGGGTCTTTCGAAATTCCAGAATCTTTTGAAATTCCAAACTCGCTGGATATTACAGGATCCTTAGAAATTCCAGAATCCTTGGAAATCCCAAACCCCTTGGAAATTCCCGAATCCTTAGAAATTCCAAACTCCTTGGTCAATCCAGGTTCCTTGGACATTCCAGAATCCTTGAACATTCCAGGTTCCTTGGAAATTCCCGTCTCCTTACCAATCCCAGAATCCTTTGGAGTTCCATAATCGTTAGAAATCCCAGAATCCCTGATAATTCCAAAATCCTTAGAAATTCCTGGTTCCTTTGCAATCCCAGAATCCTTCACAATCCCAGAATCCTTGAACATTCCCGTCTCCTTAGCAATCCCAGAATCCTTTGCAATTGCAGTATCCTTTGCAATCCCAGAATCCTTTGCAATCCCAGGATCTTTAGCAATCCCAGAATCCTTTGCAATCCCAGAATCCTTTGCAATCCCAGGATCCTTGAACATTCCCGGTTCCTTTGCAATCCCAGAATCTTTAGCAATCCCAGGATCCTTTGCAATCCCAGAATCCCTCGCAACCCCAGAGTCCTTAGCAATCCCAGAATCCTTTGCGCTCCCAGAATCCTTTGCAGTCCCAGAATCCTTGAACATTCCCATCTCTTTAGGTATCCCAGGATCCTTCGCAATCCCAGAATCCTTGATCATTCCTGTCTCCTTTGCACTCCCAGAATCCCTCGCAATCCCAGGATCCTTTGCGTTCCCAGAATCCTTTGCGCTCCCAAAATCTTTTGCAATCCCAGGATCCCTGGCACTCCCAGAATCCTTTGCGCTCGCAGGATCCCTTGCGCTCCCAGAATCCTTTGCGTTCCCAGAATCTTTTCCAATCCCAGAATCCTTCGCAATCCCAGAATCCTTGAACATTCCTGTCTCCTTTGCGCTCCCCGAATCCCTCGCACTCCCAGAATCCTTTGCGCTCCCCGAATCCCTGGTGCTCCCAGAATCCTTTGCGCTCGCAGGATCCCTCGCACTCCCAGAATCCTTTGCGCTTGCAGGATCCCTCACACTCCCAGAATCCCTTGCACTCCCCGGCTCTCTCCCGTCGTGCAGCGCGGTTGGTTCAGGCTGAGCCAGGCTCGGGGGCAGCTCCTGACAATCCCTGGGTTTGTACAGTTTGTTCTCACACACCTGAAAAGGAACCCAAGGACACCGTTATTATTATTATTAATTATTATTATTATTATCATTATTATTATAGTTATTATTGTCATTATTATCACTGTTATGGACAGGTTTGCGTCTTTTCACACAGTGGCCACATCAGCATCTTCCACTCAAAAATACTGTTGTTGTTGTTATTATTAATAATTTTATTATTATTATTATTATTATTATTACTATTATTATCATTATTATTATCATCATCATTATTATTATCATTATTATTATTGTCATTATTATCATGGACAGGTTTGGGTCTTTTCACACAGCGGCCATGCCAGCAAATCCCACTCAAAAATACTGTTGTTGTTGCTATTATTATTATTATTATTATTATTATTACTACTATTATTACTATTATTATTATTATTGTTATTATTATTATGCACAGGTTTGGGGCTTTTCACACAGTGGCCATGCCAGCAAATCCCACTCAAAATAATAACAATCACAATAATAATGATAATGATAATGATGATAATAATAATAATAATAATAATAATAATAATAATAATAATAATAATAATAATAATAATAATAATATCCCTTCTGACCTTGTTTCTGCAGCGGCTGCAGCTCCTCCATTTTAAAAATAACAATAATAATAAAATAATAATAATAATAATAATAATAATAATAATAATCTGACCTTGTTTCCGCAGTGGCTGCAGCTCCTCCGTTTGTTTTTCTTCAGGCGGAGCTCGGCGCTGCTGCTGCTGCCATCGGGACAGGAACAGGGACAGGAGCCATCCCTGACAGCCTCGGGCCACTCCACATCCTGAAAATACACAAAATCATCCCAAAAATATAAAATATAATGATAAAAATATAAAAAAATTGATAAAAACACAGAAAATCCGGAGAAAATCCTGAGGAAATAGAGAAAATGGTGACAGGAACAGGGACAGGAACCATCCCTGACAGCCTCGGGCCACTCCACATCCTGAAAATACACAAAATAATCCCAAAAATATACAATATAATGATAAAAATATAGAAAATAATGATAAAAATACAGAAAATCCGGAGAAAATAGAGAAAATCCTGATAAAATACAGAAAATACTGACAGAACAGGGACAGGAACTATCCCTGACAGCCTCGGGCCACTCCACATCCTGAAAATACACAAAATAATCCCAAAAATATAAAAAATTATCTTAAAAATAAAAAAAATCCTGAAAAAAAAATGAAAAGATCTGGAGAAAATCCTGAGAAAATCGAGAAAATGGTGACAGGAACAGGGATAGGAACCAATTTCCTCAGGATTTCCCAAATTTTTTGGGATTTTTTTTAGGATTTCCCGTATTTTTTAGGATTTCCTCAGGATTTCCCAGATTTTTTTTGGGATTTCCCACGATTTCCCATGATTTTTTTTACAATTTTTTTAGGATTTCCCAAGGAATTTTTTTTAGGATTTCCCAGAGAATTTTTTTTAGGATTTCCCATATGTTTTAGGATCTTTTCCAGGATTTCCCCTATTTTTTGGGGGATTCCAGCCCCACCTTGTCGTGGCTCTGCCCTCCCATCTCTTTCCTCTTTTTGCTTTTGGTGGCTCCGTGGATTTTGGGCGCTTCCTCCTCCTCYTCCACATCGGGCAGAGAAACCTCTTCAAACCCATCAAACTGAAAAAAAAAACCAAAAAAAAAGAGGATTTTAACACAATTTTCCCCAAAGTCTGCTCAAAAAATGGGAATTTTGCTTCAGCTCCAGCACCTCTCCCATCCCACTGCTTCCCCATCCCTAAAATTTGAATTTTTCCCATTCCACCCTGGTTTAATTTGATTKTTTTCCCATTCCAACCTGGTTTTTTTTCCCTCAAATTTGATTTTTTCCTGTTCCACCATGGTTTAATTCAATTTCTTCCTTCTCCAACCTGGTTTAATTTGTTTTTTTCCCATTCCACCGTGATTTAATTCAATTCTTTCCCATTCCACCCTGGTTTAATTCAATTTTTTCCCTCTCCACTGTGGTTTAATTTGATTGTTTTCCATTCTAACTTGGTTTAATTTGAGTTTTTCCCTGATTTAATTTGATTTTTTCCCATTCCACCACTCTTTAATTCAATTTTTTCCCCATTCCACTCTAATTTAATTTGATTTTCCCCCCCTCCCCACCTCGTAGTCCTTCTCCTCGCTCCAGTGGATCTCCTCAAAACTCCTAATTCGAGTTTTTCTCCGGTTTAATTCAATTTTCCCTCTCTCCAATCTAATTTAATCCAATTTTTCCCCTCTCCACTGTAATTTAATCCAATTTTTTTCCCTTTCCACTGTAATTTAATCCAATTTCCCCTCTCCTCACCTTGTAGTCCTTCTCCTCGCTCCAGTTGATCTCCTCAAAACTCCTAATTTGAGTTTTTCCCTGGTTTAATTCCATTTCTCCCCATTCCACCCTGGTTTAATTCAAGTTTTTCCCTCTCCACCCTGGTTTAATTCGACTTCTTCCCGTTCCAACCTGGTTTAATTTGTTTTTTTCCCTTTCCACTGTGGTTTACTTCAATTTTTTCTCTTGCCACTGTAATTTAATTCAATTTTTTCCCATTCCACCGTGGTTTAATTTGAGTTTTTCCCTGGTTTAATTCAATTTTTTCCCATTCCACTGTAATTTAATTTAATTTTTCCCCTCTCCACTGTATTTTTTCCCTCTCAACTGTAATTTAATTCATTTTTTCCCCATTCCACCCATATTTAATCCAATTTCCCCCCTGCTGACCTCGTAGTCCTTCTCCTCGCTCCAGTGGATCTCCTCGAAGTCGCCCATGCGCGCGGCCGAGGGTCGCAGGTGATCGAAGAACACCGAGAACTCGTCCTGCAGGTGCGAGTGACCCTTCAGCAGCGGCCACACCTGCGCCTTCAGCTGGGGAAGAGAGAGAGAAAATGGGGAAAATCAGAATTATTTGGGAAAAATGGGTTTGTTTGGGGGAAAATCGGATTTGTTTGGGGGAAAATCGGATTTGTTTGGGGAAAAAAGAGCTTAATTTGGGGAAAATCGGCTTTGTCTGGGGAAAAAACAGCCTCAATTTGTAGCCTCGGAAGGATTCTCACAGGAGAATGTATTACTATTATTATTATTATTAGTAGTATTAGTATTATTAGTATTAGTATTATTATTATTATTTTTTACTATTACCATTATTAATTTTACTATTATTGCTATTATTATGACTATCATCATCATCATCATTAATAGGGACAGGGATGAGACAGTGACAGAGGGGTCACCTCGGCGATGTTCTGGGGCATGACAGGGACAGAGGGTGACAGTGACAATGACACAATGACAATGACAATGACAATGACAGAGGGGTGACAATGACAATGACAATGACAATGTCACCTCAGCAGTGTCCTGTGTCCCCGTGTCCCCGCAGCCCTGCAGTGACACTGACAGTGACAGTGACAATGACAATGACACAATGACAATGACAATGACAATGTCACCTCAGCAGTGTCCTGTGTCCCCGTGTCCCCGCAGCCCTGCAGTGACACTGACACAATGACAATGACACAATGACAATGACAATGACAATGTCACCTCAGCAGTGTCCTGTGTCCCCGTGTCCCCACAGCCCTGCAGTGACACTGACAGTGACACAATGACAGTGACAATGACAATGACACAATGACACAATGACAATGACAATGTCCCCTCGGCCGTGTCCTGTGTCCCCGTGTCCCCGCAGCCCTGCAGTGACACTGACAGTGACAATGACACAATGACACAATAACAATGACACAATGACAATGACACAATGACAATGACACAGTGACAATGACAATGACAATGACACAATGACAATGACAATGACAATGTCACCTCAGCAGTGTCCTGTGTCCCCGTGTCCCCACAGCCCTGCAGGGCCCGGATGATTCTCTGGTGCTGGGCCGGGTTCTCAGCGAAGCAAATCTCCAACTGCCGCAGGAACTTGCGGCTCTTCTCGAACGCCTGCTGCTCCTCAAACTGCAAATTAAAATATTATTAATTCAAAATTGGAAATTATTGTGAAAGGTTACTGCTCCTCGAACTGCAAAACAAAGCAAAAAAGGGTTTTTAAAGGTTTGATGCTCCTCATATGGGAAAAAGAAACAGATTTTTAAAGTTTGGTGATTCTCAAACTGGGAAAAGAACGATTTTTAAGGGCCTGATGCTCCTCAAACTGGCCAAAAAGAGAGATTTCTAAAGTTTGCTGCTCCACAAACTGGGGAAAAAATAGATTTTCCAAGGTTTGCTGCTCTCCAAGCTTTTGCTTCCCAAAACCCTTAATTTCACCCAAATTCCACCATTTTTTTCCACCTACCAGGCCACACTCCAGCATCTGCTCTTTGAGGGGCGGAGGCGCAAAAGCTTTTCCCTCCACAATCCCTCACTTTTCCCCAAATTCAGTGGTTTTTTTAATCTAAACCTGCTGGTTTTTTTCCCCATAAACCTTGATGGCTTTTTTTCCACAAACCACAATATTTTTTCCCTCATTTCACCCAAATTCCACCATTTTTTTCCACCTACCAGGCTGCACCACAGCACCTGTTCCATGAGGAGCTGAGGCGCAAAAGCTTTTCCCTCCACAATCCCTCATTTTTCCCCAACTTCAGTGGTTTTTTTTTTCCCAAACCCAGTGCTGTTTTTGCTCCAAATCCTGATATTTTTTCCTTCATTTCACCCAAATTCCACCATTTTTTTCCACCAACCAAACCACACTCCAGCACCTCTCCATCCGCCGCTGGGTCCACAATCTTCCCCCTCCACAATCCCTCATTTTTATCCAAACCCCGATGGTTTTTCTACCCAAACCCCAATGTTTTTTTTTCCCTAAACCCCAGTGTTTTTTTTTTACCCAAACCCCAGTATTTTTTCCCTAATTTTCACCAAATTCCACCATTTTTTCCACCAACCAAACCACACTCCAGCGCCTCTCCATCCACCGCTGGGCCCACAATCTTCCCGCTCCCACAACCCTTCATTTTACCCAAACTTTGATATTTTTCCCCTCATTTTCCCCATTTTTCACCCACCAGRCCACACTCCAGGGCCTGCTCGGGCAGCAGGAAGGCAGCGAAATCCGTCAGGAGCTGAGGCCACCGGTGCAGCAGCCSCTGCAGAGCCCGGAACAGATCCACGGCCGAGCACCGCTCCCAACATAATCCCTCATTTTACACAAACCCCGGGGGGGGCTTTTTGTACCCAAATCCCAATGGTTTTTTTACCCCAAACCCCTGTGGGTTTTTTTCCTGAAAACCCACCATTTTTACCGTAATTTCACCCAAATTCCACCATTTTTTTCCACCTACCAGGCCACACTCCAGCACCCGCTCTGTGAGGAGCTGAGGCGCAAAAGCTTTTCCCTCCACAATCCCTCATTTTTCCCCAACTTCTGTGTTTTTTTTTACCCGAACCTGGTGATTTTTTTTCCCTTAAACCTTGATGGTCTTTTTGCTCCAAACCCTGATATTTTATCCCTCATTTCCACCCAAATTCCACCATTTTTTTCCACCAACCAGGGCACACTCCAGCACCTCTCCATCAGCAGCTGAGGCGCACAATCTTCCCCCTCTACAATTCCTCACTTTTATCGAACCCTGGTGATTTTTTTCCACAAATCCCAATATTTTTTCTTCATTTCACCCAAATTCCACCATTTTTTTCCACCAACCAGGCCACACTCCAGTGCTTCTCCATCCACAACTGAGGCCCAAAATCTTCCTGCTTCACATTCCCTCATTTTTACCCAAATCCCACCATTTTTT
>NW_026625744.1:8490-11431 GCF_030028575.1 Malurus melanocephalus | reverse complement strand
ATCCCATCCCATCCCATGGATCCCATCCCATCCCATGGATCCCATCCCATTCCCAGCACCTCCAGAGCTCACAAACCCAAAAATCCCAGGATTTCCACCCAAATTCCCGCTGCCAGGGGCTGTGTTTGCAGTTTTTGGGATCAGATCCTCTCCCTGACTCTCTCCCCGTGCACTCTGCAGCTTTTGAGTTATTTTTCACAGCATTTGGCTCCAGCCAGATCCGATCTCCACTCACATTTCCTGCTTTTATTCCCAGCTCCCATTTATTTTCCTGCCTGCAGCCTGAGCTGGGCAGTTTTAACCCCAAGGAGAATTAAATTTGGGGTGGTTGTTATTCCCTAAAAACCCGAGGAGTTTGAGGAGCAAAATGGGTTCTGAAGCACCAAAATTCCAAAAATTCCATGAGCAAAATGGGCTCTGAAGCACCAAAATTCCCCTCATTCTGCCCTTTTAATTCCATTATTATTTATTATTCCTCAGAGTTTCCAATAAAAAATTGAGGAGCCCAATTCTGAGCAGAATTTCAGAGCATCCTGCATTTTATAGCTCTGGACCAGACCCAAATCTGAGCATTGGCACCAAAAATTATAAAAAAAAAAATAATTCTGATTTTGCTTTTAACCTGCAGGACCAACAGCTTGAGCAAAAACCTAAAAATCTGAGCCTAAATCCAACAAAAACTGGGAATGCTTTGGAATTTGATGTTAAACAGAGTCCCCAGAAATGTCAAGGAGAAGAATAAAACACMATTTTCTGTCAAGGTTATTTTGCCCAGATTTCTATTCTTTGGGATAAAAATAAGCAATAAAATTAGAAATTAGAGTTGCTTCCCAAGAGGGAAAAATTCACTCATTAACTCCACACTGCCTAAATTTAGGTTAAGAACTAAACTCAAGAAATGAAGATTAAGAGCCAAAAAAAAAAGAAATTAAAAAAAAAAAAAAAAAAGATCTTGGAAAAAGGTCCACCTCAGAAAAGGCCCACCTCAACCTGTTACTTTTTCATGTTTTGATTCTTTTTTTTTTATATTAATAAAAAAAAAAAAAAAAAAAAAAAAAAAAAAATCAACATTTTAAGGCCGGCAGTGATTATTTTTTTTTTATTATTTTCCTATCCTGCTATTTTGGGCAGATTTGCCCCACCTCGAGTTGCACAATAATATTTGAGGCATTTTCTAAAAAAACACAACTGACTCCAGGATGTGTCACCCCTGCAGCTCCACCCTCTGGAATTCTCTCTGCCAAGGAAAAAACCAACGAAAAATGGGAATTTTCAGGTGTTTCCCAAGCCAGAGGGAAATGGGATCAATAAGGGAAAGGAGGGATTTGGGATTTTTCAAGGGATAAATTCGAACCCAAAATCTGGGAGGATTTTGTTACAGGAAGGAGGACGATTTGGGATAAAGGGAAAGGAAATAGGGAATGGATCCCACTGGGAAAGGGATGGGATCTTGGGATTTGGGAATTCCTGCCTGGGAGGGTGGCATGGGCTGGAATTCCCAAATTTCCTGGATCCCTGGGAATGTCCCAGGCCAGGCTGGAGCACCCTGGGGTGCCCAAGGATGGGGTCAATGGGATAAATGAACTTCCAAATCCTTCCCAGCCCATCCCAGGAAACGCTGAGCAGCAAAATTTGGGAGATAAAAGGGTCAATCTGGGATTATTCCAGCTCACTGTGTGATAATTTATTTTTGTTTCTCCCCAAGGAAAATCCCCCCAGTTCGATTCCCAAGCCAAGACCACAGGAAAATTCCCTCTGCATTGAAAAACCCCAAATTTCCTCCATTCCTGACCCTTTTTCAGTCCATCCCAGTCCATAAATCCCATATCCCACCCCTGGAGCTGTTCCCAGCCTGACACCAAATCCCAACCCCATTCCCACAGCAACAGTTGGAAAATGTTCTTTAACAGGTGCCACCTTCCAGATTATTTTATTTTATCCTTGGGATAAAATAAAATATAATAATACAATATAATTATATAATAATACAATATAATTATATAATAATACAATATAATTATATAATAATACAATATAATTATACAATAATATTATAATAATATGATACAATAATAGTATAAAAATACAATAATATATATAATAATATAATAAAATAATATTTTATCTCTTGGGATTCCAACCCTGGAGGAGCAGCAGGATGGGAATTTCTGCACCCAAAAACTTCCCAGAAATCAGGGAATCACCCAGAGCTGGGAGAGACCCCCRGGGATCAATAAATTCAATTCCTGACCCTGCACAGGACAATTCCATAAATAAATAAATATAAATCCTGACAGTGACCCTAAAGGCACCTGGAGATTTATTAAAGGAGGTTCTTTTGGAAGCACAGGAAATCCTGCAGGGCTCCTGGAGCTGCATTTTTTTTAGGAATTACAGCCCTTCAAAAAAAATTACATCCCCCTGGAGCAGGATGGGATGGCAGAGGGGACACCCTGGGGTGGCTGCTGTCCTCATTGGGGTGACACAATCCAAGAAAATCCCTCCTTGAGAGCAACACAAACTCTGCCCAGGGGCTTGGACGGGCTTTTTCCTGGAAATCACAGAACCCTCAAGGCTAAAAAAGCTCTTTAGGATTATCTTTAGGATCATCTTTAGGATCATCCAGTCCCATTCCCAACCCCACTGTCACCTCTGTCCGTGTCCCCAAGGATCTGGGATCCCTMCAGGGATGGGGACACCACCAGGAGGATAAAGCCTCAAGCACTGAGCAACACCTGGAAATTCAATAAAACACCCCAAAGTCAATGAAAACACCCCAATTAAACATCCCAAAGTTAATTAAACACCCCAAAGGAGRAAAAAAAAAATAAAATAAAAGAGGATAGGTTTGAAAAGGAGCAGGACAGGGAATAACAAAAAACACCTGGAAATTTGCAGCCTTGTCTTCCCTTCCTTGGGGGATTTTACAGATCTTGGGGAT
>NW_026625744.1:5603-7520 GCF_030028575.1 Malurus melanocephalus | reverse complement strand
TCCCTTCCTTGGGGGATTTTACAGATCTTGGGGATGCATTTTTGGATGATTTCCTCATGGAATTTTACAGATCCCAGGGATGATTTTTAGATCATTGAGATACCCCAGGCTGGGAATAACTGGGATCACCTGGAAATCCTGAGCGTTCCTTGGGGGATTTTACAGATCGTGGGGATGGATTTTTGGATGATTTCCTCATGGAATTTTACAGATCCCAGGGATGATTTTTACAGATCTCAGAGATGATTTTTAGATCATTTCGATACCCCAGGCTGGGAATAACCAGAATCACCTGAAAATCTGCAACCTTCCCAGCCAGAAAATAATTGGGATCACCTGGAAATCCTGAGCATTTCCCAGCCAGGGAATAACTGAGATCACCTGAAAATCCTGAATCCTCCTGGACTGGGAATAACCAGAATCACCTGAAAATCCTGAGCCTTCCTAGGCTGGGGATAACCAGGATGATCTGAAAATCTTGAGCCTTCCTTGGAGGATTTTACAGATCTTGGGGATTTTGGATGATTTCCTCATGGAATTTTACAGATCCCAGGGATGATTTTTAGATCATTTAGCTCTCCCAGGCTGGGAATAACCCAGATCACCTGGAAATCCTGAACCTTCTCAGACTGGGAATAATTGAGATCACCTGGAAATGCTGAGTCTTATCAAACAGGGAATAACCAGAATTACCTGAAAATCTGCAACCTTCCCAGGCTGGGAATAACCAAAATCACCTGGAAATGCTGATCCCTCCTGGGCTGGGAATAACCAGGATCATCTGGAAACCCTGAGCATTTCCCAGCTCGGGAATAACTGGGATCACCTGAAAATCCTGAGCCTTCCCAGTCAGGGAATAACTGGGATTACCTGAAAATCTGCAGCCTTGTCTTCCTTGGGGATGCATTTTTGGACAATTTTCTCATGGAATTTTACAGATCCCAGGGATGATTTTTAGATCATTTAGATCCTCAAAGCTGGGAATAAGTGGGATTACCTGGAGATCCTGAGCCTTYCCAGCCAGGGAATAACTGGGATCACCTGGAAATGGTGAGCATTTTTCAGCCAAGGAATAACCACAAACACCTGAAAATCCTAAACCTTCCCAGCCAAAAAATAACTGGAATCACCTGGAAATCCTGAGCATTTTTCAGCCAGGGAATAACCAAGATCAGCTGAAAATCCTGAGCATTTCCCAGGCTGGGAATAACTGGGATCACCTGAAAATCCTAAACCTTCCCAGCACTGCAGAAAAACCCGTAAGAAAGTGCAGCTGTAGGGCCACGATCCACACTGAACAACTGATAACTCCCAGAAAATTCACTCAGSAACAACAATTCCTGCAGAAATTCCTGAGAAAAACAGCTCCAGCCTCTCAAGGAAAAGCAGGAGAAATTTGCAGTGATTTTATTTGAGTTTCAAACAGAGAAAAAAACCCACAAAAATGTTGTAACCACACCTGTGAGACCTCCCAGAGCTGCTCTAACTCATCAAAAGCTGATTAAAAACCTCTCAAATTCATCAAGAGCTGCTTTAAAAATCCTTCATCAGCTTCCAAAAGCTGCAAATCAACCCTGAGAGCAGCCCAAAAGGGTTTGGAGATGAAGCAGAGCTGAAGCTTTTCAAGCAGAGAGAGAATGAAGAAGTGAATTAAGCCGGGCTTAACTCATGGGGTGACACCAGGGAGTAAAAGGACAGCAAAACATCACTAAAAACCGATTTTTTTGTTGCCAAAAAATAAAAAAATTCCAAGGATTTGGAATTCAGCTSTCACAGGGAGACAGGAAAAGGGGTGAGGTTAAAAAAAAAAAAAAAAATTCTGGGTGCCTTACAACAAAACCTCATCTTCACTCAGATTTCCAAAAAAAATAAATTATTTATATAATATTTATTATATAATATTTTATAATAATTTAT
>NW_026625744.1:3039-4508 GCF_030028575.1 Malurus melanocephalus | reverse complement strand
ATTATTTATATAATATTTATTATATAATATTTTATAATAATTTATCCCAAAATATATTTCTAATATCTTAGATTTCCCAAAAAATAAATACAAAAACCAGGTTGAGCAGGCAGAAAACCAATTTCAATTAAATAAAAAATCAGAGTATTTGGGTGTTACAGCTCAGCCAAGAGCTGGTTCTAAACTGGAAAGTTTTGAGGTTTTGTGACCCTACAGAATTAAGGATTCTTTAAAGTAAGACACAGCAAAGATCCAAAATTACAACGTAAAATCAAGAGTGAGGGAAAAACCAACAACTTCAATTAAACACAATAAAAAAATCAGAGTATTTGTGGGTCACAGCTGAGCCAAGAGCCCCTTCTAAACTGGAACCAGTTCCCCTACAAGGTTTTATGACCCTACAGAATTAAGGATTCTTCAAAATCAGACACAGCAAAGATCCAAAATTACAATGTAAAATTAAGGGTGAAGGGAAAACCAACCAAGTTCAATTAAAAACAATTAAAAAAAATCAGAGTATTTGGGTGTCACAGCTCAGCCAAGAACCCCTTCTAAGCTGGAACCAGTTCCTCTACAAGGTTTTGTGACCCTACAAAATTAGGGATTCTTCAAAATTAGACACAGCAAAGATCCAGAATTACAATGTAAAATCAATAGTGAGCAGAAAACCAACCAATTTCAATAAAACACGATAAAAAAATCAGGGTATTTGGGTGTCACAGCTCATCCCCGGGAGCTCCGCCTAAACCCCTGCCTTAACCCCAGCAGCCCCGCCTAAACCCCCGCAGCTCCTCGTTAACCCCCGCAGCTCCCCGTTAAACCCTGCTTAAACCCCCGCAGCTCTGCCTAACCCCCCGCAGCACCTGCAGGGGGAAATGCAGGGGGTGGAGAGAGAGGATGCTCCGGGAATGTGTGCCTCGGGGAGACAGGAGGGATAGAGGAACAATTCTGCAAAGCAAAGGGGTCATAAACTCCCAAAAGCACGATTCTGCAAATCTAAAAGGTCAGGAGCCCATAAAGGAACAATTCTGCAAAGCCAAGGGTCAGAAACTGCCAAAAGCCCAATTCTGCAAATCTACAAGGTCAGGAGCCCATAAAGGAATAATTCTGCAACCAAAAAGGGTCACAAACTGCCAAAAGCCCAATTCTGCAACCCAAAGTTGCCAGGAACTGATAAAATCCCAAACCCAAAGGGGCCAAGAACCGATAAAAGCCCAATTCTGCAAAGTGAGGGGCAGCAGGAACCAGTAAGAGCACAATTCTGCAAATTAAAGTTGCCATCAATCGATAACAGCCCAATTCTGCAACCAAAAAAGGACCAGGAACCAATAAAGGAACAATTCTGCAACCAAAAGAGTCACAAACTGCAAAAAGCCCGATTCTGCAAACCAAAAGGGGCAGGAGCCGATAAAGGAACAATTCATAAAGGCACAATTCTGCAAACCAAAGTTGCCATTAACGGATAAAAG
>NW_026625744.1:0-2003 GCF_030028575.1 Malurus melanocephalus | reverse complement strand
GCACCAAAGCCCTGAGAGGGGGACGTGAAATCCCAAATTACCCCAGGACAGGGACCAAATTCAGCTCCAAAGGGGGGAGGAGAAACCCCAAATTGTGCTCAGGAGAGGCACCAAAGCCCTGAGAGGGGGACGTGAAATCCCAAATTAACCCAGGACAGGGACCAAATTCAGCTCCAAAGGGGGGAGGAGAAACCAACCCCAAATTGGGCTCAGGACAGGGACCAAACTCAGCCCTGAGAGGGGGAGGAAAAACCCCAAATTGGGCTCAGGAAAGGGACCAAACTCATCCTGAGAGGGGGAGGTGAAATCCCAAATTACCCCAAGAGAGGCACCAAACTCAGCTCCAAAGGGGGGAGGAGAAACCCCAAATTGTGCTCAGGAGAGGCACCAAAGCCCTGAGAGGGGGAGGTGAAATCCCAAATTACCCCAGAACAGGCACCAAACTCAGCCCCCAGTAATGTGAACCTTCTCCTCCCCAGAGGGGAAGGTGAAACCCCAAATTGGGCTCAGGAAAAGGACCAAACTCAGCCCTGAGAGGGGAGGTGAAACCGCAAATTAACCCAGGACAGGGACCAAACTCACCCAGAGAACGGGAGGAGAAAAACCCCAAATTGTGCTCAGGACAGGCACCAAAGCCCTGACAGGGGGAGGACAAATCCCAAATTAACCCAGGACAGGGACCAAATTCAGCTCCAAAGGGGGGAGGAGAAACCCCAAATTGGGCTCAGGACAGGGACCAAACTCAGCCCTGAGAGGGAGAGGTGAAACCCCAAATTATGCTCAGGAAAGGGACCAAACTCAGCCCTGAGAACGGGAGGAGAGAAACCCCAAATTGTGCTCAGGACAGGCACCAAACTCAGCCCCCAGTAATGGGAACCTTCTCCTCCCCAGAGGGGAAGGTGAAACCACAAATTGGGCTCAGGGCAGGGACCAAACTCAGCCCTGACAGGGGGAGGAGAAACCCCAAATTGTGCTCAGGACAGGCACCAAACTCAGCGCTGAGAAGGGGAAGAGAAATCCCAAATTACCCCAGGACAAGGACCAAACTCAGCCCCGAGAGGGGGAGGAGAAACCCCAAATTGTGCTCAGGACAGGGACCAAACTCAGCCCTGAGAGGGGGAGGACAAATCCCAAATTACCCCAAGAGAGGCACCAAACTCAGCTCCAAACAGGGGAGGAGAAACCCCAAATTGGGCTCAGGACAAGCACCAAAGCCCTGAGAGGGGGAGGTGAAATCCCAAATTAACCCAGGACAGGCACCAAACTCAGCCCTGAGACAGGGAGGAGAAACTTCAAATTAACCCAGGACAGGGACCAAATTCAGACCCGAGAGGGGGAGGAAAAACCCCAAATTGTGCCCAGGAAAGGGACCAAACTCAGCCCTGAGAGGGGGAGGACAAACCCCAAATTAACCCAGGACAGGGACCAAACTCACCCTGAGAACGGGAGGAGGAAAAACCCCAAATTGTGCTCAGGAAAGGGAGCAAATTCATCCTTAGAGGGGGGAGGTGAAACCCCAAATTGTGCTCAGGGCAGGGACCAAACTCATCCTGAGAGGGGGAGGTGAAACCCCAAATTCCCCCAGAACAGGCACCAAACTCAGCCCCCGGTAATGTGAACCTTCTCCTCCCCAGAGGGGGAGGTGAAACCCCAAATTGTGCTCAGGACAGGGACCAAACTCAGCCCTGAGAGGGGGAGGTGAAACCCCAAATTCCCCTAAGGACAGGGACCAAATTCAGCTCCAAAGGGGGGAGGAGAAACCTCAAATTACCCCAGGACAGGGACCAAATTCAGCCCTGAGACAGCGAGGAGAAACTTCAAATTACCCCAGGACAGGGACCAAACTCAGCCCCCGGTAACGTGAACCCAGAGAAGGAGGAGAAATCCCAAATTGGGCTCAGGAAAGGGACCAAACTCAGCCCCGAATTTAACTCGGAGATACCGCAGCAGTTTCCAATTTTAATCCCAGTATTTTTGTAACGCTCCCCTCTCGGCCCCACCTG
>NW_026625743.1:12025-12768 GCF_030028575.1 Malurus melanocephalus | reverse complement strand
GACACCTGGCTGCTCACCTCAAACTTCACCCTTTCCCTTTTTAAACCTCTACACCCTTTGTCTCCAGTATATTTTCTACTGTGTTTTTTAATTGCTAAACACCTAGATGTTCTGCTTCAAAAGGATTAAAACAGTTTCCCACAAGTGTTCAAAAATTCAATTCCAGTATGAGAGTTTGTTATTGCCTATTAAGAATCCCAAAGAAACAGGGACAAGGAAGAAAGATCAAACTGATATCAGAAAGGAGAAGAGCAAAAATCCCCTTAAAACTATCAACAAAATAAGAAAAAAAAAAGGAAAAAGTGAAAAGAGTCATACAGAATATATGCACACCCTTGCAGAAAACCTCGTCAGCAATCCCAAGCCAGAGGAAATTTAAATGAGAGCCAGGACCAAACAGTGACGGAATCTGAGCAGATACAAGAGCTGCTCACAGTGCAGGTTGTGCTCAGCCTCCATCTCTCTGGATTTGCAAAGGCACTTYATTAGTTTTATTAATTTTTTTTTTCTTAAATAATCAAGAGATTCGAGTGTATCCACATTACACGGTGAAGAAGATTAAGATTTTTCTCTTTAATCAAAATATCCATATGCATGTGGCGTGTTTTCCACGGGGTAGGTGGATTCCCACTGCTGAATCCTGCTCCGGGGTGCGTTCTGCTGCAGGAATTCATGCACAAACCACTCCTACCGCATTTCCATGGCGGCAGGGTTCCAAAAACACCAGTGAGAATAAAACCCCA
>NW_026625743.1:9061-10950 GCF_030028575.1 Malurus melanocephalus | reverse complement strand
GGGGTTCTGAGCCCATGAAGGGGTTCAGCACACACACAAACACACAGGATTTGGGTTTCCTTTCCATGATCCAGCAGCTCTGTTCCTCTGTCCAAGGGGATCAAACCCCACAGATGACAGGAAAACCCCCAAATCACAGCACTCAGTGGGGTGCAGTTGTGGAGTTCTGAGGCCATGAAGGGGTTCAGAGCACACACACAAACACACAGGATTTGGGATGTGCTTCCCGTGACCCGGCAGCTCTGTTCCTCTCTCCAAGGGGATCAAACCCCACAGACCACAGGAAAACCCCCCAAATGACAGGAAAACCCCCCAAATCACGGCACTCAGTAGGGCGCAGTTGTGGGGTTCTGAGGCCATGAAGGGGTTCAGAGAACACACAAACACACAGGATTTGGGCTGTGCTTCCCGTGTGTCCGTCTGTCCAAGGGGATCAAACCCCACAGATGACAGGAAAAACCCCCAAATCACACCACTCATTGGGGTGCAGTTGTGGGGTTCTGAGCACACACAAACACACAGGATTTGGGATGTGCTTCCCGTGACCAGCAGCGCTCTGCTCCTCTCTGCAAGGGGATCAAACCCCACAGATGACAGGAAAAAACCCCCAAATGACAGGAAAACCCCCCAAATGACAGCCCTCAGCGGGGTGCAGTTGTGGGGTTCTGAGCCCATGAGGAGGTTCAGCACACACACAAACACACAGGATTTGGGATGTCCTTCCCGTGACCCAGCAGCGCTCTGTCTGTGTGTCCAAGGGGATCAAACCCCACAGACCACAGGAAAAACCCCCAAATGACAGCACTCATTGGGGTGCAGTTGTGGGGTTCTACAGCCCATGAGGAGGTTCAGCACACACACAAACACACAGGATTTGGGCTGTGCTTCCTGTGACCCAGCAGTGCTCTGTTCCTCTCTCCAAGGGGATCAAACCCCACAGATGACAGGAAAAACCCCCAAATCACAGCTCTCAGTGGGGTGCAGTTGTGGGGTTCTGAGCACACACAAACACACAGGATTTGGGTTTCCTTCCTGTGACCCAGCAGCGCTCTGTCTGTCTGTCCAAGGGGATCAAACCCCACAGACCACAGGAAAACCCCCAAATGACAGGAAAAACCCCCCAAATGACAGGAAAACCCCCAAATGACAGGAAAACCCCCCAAATGACAGCAGTCATTGGGGTGCAGTTGTGGGGTTCTGCAGCCCACAAAGGGGTTCAGAGCACACACAAACACACAGGATTTGGGGTGTCCATCCCGTGACCCGGCAGCGCTCTGTCCGTCTGTCCAAGGGGATCAAACCCCACAGACCACAGGAAAAAACCCCAAATGACAGCACTCAGCAGGGTGCAGTTGTGGGGTTCTGAGCCCATGAAGGGGTTCAGAGCACACACAAACACACAGGATTTGGGATGTCCCTCCCGTGACCAGCAGCGCTCTGTCCGTCTGTCCAAGGGGATCAAACCCCACAGATGACAGGAAAACCCCCAAATGACAGGAAAAACCCCCCAAATGACAGGAAAACCGCCCAAATGACAGGAAAACCCCCCCAAATGACAGCCCTCAGCAGGGTGCAGTTGTGGGGTTCTGAGCCCATGAAGGGGTTCAGAGCACACACACAAACACACAGGATTTGGGATGTCCCTCCCGTGACCCAGCAGCTCTGTTCCTCTCTCCAAGGGGATCAAACCCCACAGACCACAGCAAAAACCCCCAAATGACAGGAAAACCCCCCAAATGACAGCACTCAGCGGGGTGCAGTTGTGGGGTTCTGAGCCCATAAAGGGGTTCAGCACACACACAAACACACAGGATTTGGGTTTCCTTTCCTTGATCCAGCAGCTCTGTTCCTCTGTCCAAGGGGATCAAACCCCACAGATGACAGGAAAA
>NW_026625743.1:0-8371 GCF_030028575.1 Malurus melanocephalus | reverse complement strand
GGGTGCGTTCTGCTGCAGGAATTCATGCACAAACCACTCCTACCGCATTTCCATGGCGGCAGGGTTCCAAAAACACCAGTGAGAATAAAACCCCACAGACCACAGGAAAAAACCCCAAATCACAGCAGTCAGCAGGGCGCAGTTGTGGGGTTCTGAGCCCATGAAGGGGTTCAGAGCACACACACAAACACACAGGATTTGGGATGTCCCTCCTGTGACACAGCAGTGCTCTGTTCCTCTCTCCAAAGGGATCAAACCCCACAGACCACAGGAAAAAACCCCAAATGACAGCACTCATTGGGGTGCAGTTGTGGGGTTCTGAGCCCATGAAGGGGTTCAGAGCACACACACAAACACACAGGATTTGGGATGTCCCTCCAGTGACCCAGCAGTGCTCTGTCCGTCTGTCCAAGGGGATCAAACCCCACAGACCACAGGAAAAAGCCCCCAAATGACAGGAAAACCCCCCAAATGACAGGAAAAAACCCCCAAATGACAGCCCTCAGCAGGATGGAGTTGTGGGGTTCTGCAGCCCACAAAGGGGTTCAGCACACACACAAACACACAGGATTTGGGTTTCCTTCCCATGACCCAGCAGCTCTGTTCCTCTGTCCAAGGGGATCAAACCCCACAGATGACAGGAAAACCCCCCAAATGACAGCAGTCAGTGGGGTGCAGTTGTGGGGTTCTGAGGCCATGAACGGGTTCAGAGCACACACACAAACACACAGGATTTGGGATGTCCCTCCAGTGACCCAGCAGCGCTCTGTCCATCTGTCCAAGGGGATCAAACCCCATAAATGACAGGAAAAAACCCCAAATGACAGCACTCATTGGGGTGCAGTTGTGGGGTTCAGAGCACACACACAAACACACAGGGTTTGGGATGTCCATCCCGTGACCCAGCAGCGCTCTGTCCGTCTGTCCAAGGGGATCAAACCCCACAGACCACAGGAAAAAACCCCCCAAATCACGGCACTCAGTAGGGCGCAGTTGTGGGGTTCTGAGGCCATAAAGGGGTTCAGCACACACAAACACACAGGATTTGGGATGTCCCTCCTGTGACCCAGCAGTGCTCTGTCCATCTGTCCAAGGGGATCAAACCCCACAGATGACAGGAAAACCCCCAAATCACAGCCCTCAGCGGGGTGCAGTTGTGGGGTTCTGCAGCCCACAAAGGGGTTCAGCACACACACAAACACACAGGATTTGGGTTTCCTTCCCGTGACCCAGCAGCGCTCTGTCTGTCTGTCCAAGGGGATCAAACCCCACAGAGCACAGGAAAACCCCCCAAATCACAGCCCTCAGCAGGGTGCAGTTGTGGGGTTCAGAGCACACACAAACACACAGGATTTGGGATGTCCCTCCCGTGACCCACCAGCTCTGTTCCTCTCTCCAAGGGGATCAAACCCCACAGACCACAGGAAAAACCCCCAAATCACAGCCCTCATTGGGGTGCAGTTGTGGGGTTCAGCACACACACAAACACACAGGATTTGGGTTTCCTTTCCATGACCCAGCAGCGCTCTGTCTGTCTGTCCAAGGGGATCAAACCCCACAGATGACAGGGAAAACCCCCAAATGACAGCACTCAGTGGGGTGCAGTTGTGGGGTTCTGAGCCCATGAAGGGGTTCAGCACACACAAACACACAGGATTTGGGATGTGCTTCCCGTGTGTCCGTCTGTCCAAGGGGATCAAACCCCATGGACTGAGCTGTGGTGGCCAAATGACACAGGAGCTCTGTGCCAGCCCGGGACAGGACAGGACACCAAGGACCAGCAGCCCCCACACCTTTCTGTGCCCCCATCCTCGCTGAGGGGTGTGGATGGACTGACCAACCCACACCAACACAGAGTCTGCTTTAAAAAAAATACATTTTACAGCAAGACATCTTTGGTGTGTGCTTTTCCCTGCTGCCTCCCTGCAGGAAACACCAACCCCAGGCAGTGTCACTGAGGCCACCCTTGAGTGGGGACATTGCCACGGCCACCGCGTGTGGCCCCAGAGCAGCAGCCCGCGACAGCACAAAGCCACCACGAAACAAAGCCACCGGGGCACAAATCCCTGCTTTTGGGGTTTGGTGACACTGGAATTGGGCATGGACCACACCAGGGAGTCCTCCCAGCACAAAGTCACCACAAAACAAAGCCACCGGGACACAAATCCCTGCTTTTGGGGTTTGGGTCACACTGGAATTGGGGCATGGACCACACCACAGAGTCCTCCCAGCACAAAGCCACCGGGGCACAAATCCCTGCTTTTTTGGGGTTTGGTGACACTGCAATTGGGGATGGACCACACCAGGGAGTCCTCCCAGCACAAAGACACCACAAAGCCACCGGGGCACAAATCCCTGCTTTTGGGGTTTTGGTCACACTGGAATTGGGGATGGACCACACCAGGGAGTCCTCCCAGCACAAAGACACCACAAATCCACCAGGACACAAATCCCTGCTTTTGGGGTTTGGGGACACTGGAATTGGGGATGGACCACACCACGGAGTCCTCCCAGCACAAAGCCACCGGGACACAAATCCCTGCTTTTGGGGTTTGGTGACACTGGAATTGGGGATGGACCACACCACGGAGTCCTCCCACTTTTAAAAAATGCAGCACACACCTCTAGGTATTAATGGTAAAACCTCTAGGTATTAATAACAGAAATATTTTGATTGTTAAACACATCTGCCCTCAGAAATCTTTTAACTTCTGAAAGTGACTGAAACTGGACGCAGTAATTCCACAACTTGGGTATCCACTAAACAGAGGGAAATGTGACCATTTTCTATGGCCTAGCAAAATGGAAAATTTATGGCAGTTATTTTTGTGGGAAAAGGAGAGTCGTTGCTACAAATCACAAGACTCCAGAATAAAAACATTCTGCATCGTGCAAAGGTCAYGTTCAAAAACAGCGTCAGGGAAAAGCGGCAAAGCACAACTCATTGTGTTTTGTTTATATTTTAGAAATAAGATTACACCTTTCACCATTTAAAAACACACRGAGGGATTTGAATAATAGCACAGAGAGAAAAGAAATACAGATGTGGTCAGATTTTTTGAGTGGTTTCTGCAGTGTTGTTAAGAGATAAATCTAAATTGTATGTCATTTTAAATATTCTGATAGTTTACAAAGGGCATTTGCTTTTTGTCAGAGAYAAAATAAGTCAAATTTATCAGAGACTGCTATTTCCAGTCTGAGTCCATCAGCTGCAGTTACTGCTGCTAAACAGAAAACTCCTTCCTACATGATTTTCTAGGGAAGAGTCAAAAATAAAATGCATTCAAATTATTTTTCATTTCCATTTTAGACATATTTTCATGTTTTCATTGACTAAATGTACAAACACACTTTTTTTTTTTTCTCTTTTTCATTTTACAAGTATTCTTTGGATTCCAAAGCAGCCACACAGGACAAACTTGCCAAGCCCAGAGTGCAATCACACTCACACCCATTCTCCAGGAGGGTAAAGGATATAACAGGGAGAAGATAAACTGTTTTTTGTACCCCTTAGTGGCTGGACATCAATGCTGCAGCTCTGAAAGCTGTCTTTCAAATAAAAAAAAAATAAAAAAAAAAATTAAAAAAAAAGATTAGGATTGCAGCTATTCATGGGAGAAGAAATATGTTAAAAGGAAGGTTTTAATGAAGAAATGGATGAAAGACTTCCAACTACAGGAGATTAACGGTTCTTATCATATAAACTCTGACTGCAAAACGCAGAGAAGGGGTGGGAGGGCACAACACTCCTCCAAAGACCTGGAAACTCTCTGACACTGAAAATGAATTCTCTGCGTTAGTGCACGGCAGAGTTTGTAAAGATTCTTTATGCACACTTTATTATGGACTCCTAAACTTAAAATAAAAAGGTGCAGATTACACCAAAGACCTAGATCTGTTGATTTAGACATTTTTAGATATTTTTAGACATTTTTAGACATTTTTAGATATTTAAGCACAGCAACCTGCAGCATCATCACTCAATTTTCTGACAGTCATGCCAGGAAACCCACCGGTGGTGGGAACACACGGGTACCTGGTCACTGCCTTTTGGCAGGAAAACCAGGAATTTTACAGAAATAAAGGCACCAATAATACCAAATACCAAGTAAAGGCTTAAATACCAAATAAAGGCTTAGTGTGGTGTTAGACAAGCCAAATCAGAAACTGAAATGCACCTAAAACCACAGGGAATCAGGCAGAAAAAAGAGGGAAGATTCCCATCTTGTATGGAACATTGATACTCATGAGCCAGCCATAAACCTGCTCGATGAGCTGAGATCCAAAAGGTAAACCAGAAACCAGAATTTTACAAAACAACATSTCTTTTATCACAGCAGATGCTGGTGACTGGAGCTGGGGGACTGCACAGGGGAAAGGCTCTCTGTGCACTAGAGAGGACAGAATTATTCATTTACAGGGAGTATTAAAAATAAAAACGCTGTTAGACAAGATCAGGTTAGGTAAGGCAGGTGCAGGGCAGTGAACAGAACAAGGAGATTTGCTCAATTCCTTTCCTTAAAGGGCAGTGGAAGCCCAGATCTCTGTTTGGGGRCTCAGAAATGAAAACAGACTCATCAAATGAGTGACACAACCGGCTGCTCTCACGGCCAGAGCACTGGTGGTGTTCCAGTTCCCTTTTTCACGGGCACCAGACACACCACAGCAGTGTCACGGGAGGGATGTGCCATGCACACCACAGGCAGCTCCAGAGCAAAGGGAAAGGAAAGGCTTCACGGGTTCTTGTGTGCTATAACCATCCCTACTGACCCTAAAATTGTAACTTACACACAGGCCCTAAAATCGTAACTTACACACAGCGTTGTTGCCAAAACACTTATTCTCTATAGAAACTCTGACATCAGAACTGTGCATATTTCAAAATATTTTAAATTAATTAGCAGGCGAATATCTGAGAGAATAATTTTGCCAATATACATATTTTTTAAATACTATTCCTTGAAATGGAAATTATTATGTTCATGTTTCAGCAGAGTCATTGATAGAATCCCAAAATCCTGGAATGGTTTTGGTTCCTTAAAGATCCCCCTGTTCCAACCCCCTGCCATAGGCAAGGATAATTGCCATTATACTAGTCACATATTACAGTCTATATGATGAAAGATGCAAGCTCAATAAATAAATCACTGTTCCTGCACATTAGGAACAGTTATGGCTTCTCTGTCCCACTATTCTGATGCTGTTTTGTTTTCCATTACACCACATACTTACAACACAATTTATTCTACGCCTCTGTCTGCACGGGGGTCACMGAGTGCTTTAGAAAATGAGCAGATGAATCAAACTTTTGTGCACCAGAGCTACTTGAATTCCACCCACCAGAATCTGGAGAAGGTTCTGGGCTACTGTTGAGAATAAAATCAAAGTAGGAGAAGAGCAGGTGTATATATGACCTTATGCGACTGTCTTTGACTTCCCACTAAAACATCTTAGAAATTGTTTATATTTATTTATATTATCTACAGTCTATGAAACAATTTTAGTTGTGAGCAGTGTGACCCATTCATACAGCGCAGGGAGATTCTGCTCCCGTTTTTGCTCTGTATTTTGCTTTTTGCCAGCATTCACAATCAGATCCATAAACAAGAAACACTACAACATTTGTCAGCAAACTGTGATGTAACTTAGAGAAATCTGCCTCTGGTACCAAACTCCCACGTTCATTTTTAACAGTTCCCCCAGAGAGCATTGGCACACCTGCAAGGCAATTCATAGAAACTTCTAAAAGATTTATAAGGAGGAAAAACGACAGAAGTTCCAAGCATGGTGTGCTTGCCGGAGCTTCTGATGTGGGGACAGAATGCTTTACACAAAAATCTGATGAGCCACAGGCTGTGCTAAGCTATGCAAAAACACACACACAGCTCCAGCAGAACATTATCAAATATTTATGGTCCTGAAATACGTGTTTCACCAAACAAGAATGAAAAGGCTGTTCCTCAGCTCTTTCCTCTCAAGCAGGGCAGCAGCAGCATGCAAACAACAGCACATAAACACAGCACTGTTTACAAAAACTGACAAAAAAAAAAACTCCACTGATATCAGCACGCAAATCAGAGCCACACAACTCCCCATTGCATCCAAAACCTCCTCACTTACACGTGCACCAAATAAAATTACAGCATACTTTTTTTTTTTAAATGTCTCTCAAAGTATAATCGACTTTACTTTACAAATAACCTTCTTTTTAAATTTCTTTCTGCAGCCTTTGCGTCATGGCTTSCCTCAGCCTGGCAGGGGACGCTGTTCCCATTAATGATTTTTGTGCTCCAGGAAACCAGAGAACAAGAAAAAAAAATACCAGCTGATCCTCCAGCAGAGTTTTCAGCTGCTGGTGACACAGTGAGTATTCCACACAATGGTTATCACAAACACCTGCCTGAACTCTGTCACACTAACCACCATGTCCACAGAATTTCTTTGCCATAATGTGGAGGAATGTTTTCCAAGACATCAGAAACCTCTCTGAATGCCCCAAATCAGCGCAGAATCCACATGAGAAGGGTCACCAACTTCAGATCAACAACCCAAATTGTCAGGCTCCTGAGGGAGCAGTCACCTGCTGAATTCAGGCAGGGAAATGCTCAGGTCTCTGCTCTGACCCTTCTATTATAACTCATCCCTGTGCTGACTTGAAATGTCTCTGGTTTGGCACTCAGCAACTTATTATACACTCTCAGGAATACAAAATACACAGCAAAGTTGAAAAGTTCACAGCACAAATCACTGTGATATTGCTTCTAAATTACTACCAGRAAAATGCTGTCTTTCCTTCCATGTGCCATGATGCTCAAGTAAGGATATTAAAATGGYACAAATAATGGCCATTTCATTTACCACAACTTTGCATGCACTGCCATGGACTCGTCTTTGCTTTCTGTTTGTCTTTCTTTTCAAGTACTGACATCAGTGTCATTGCAGAAAAACTGTAGCCCTCATACAAGAAAAAACAATGCAAGAAAAAGCACCAACCTTTGCTGGCAGGAGTGGCACAGCCCTCGAGGTTCAGCATGATGTCTCCATCCCTGTCATCAGCACCAGCTCCCAGMAGCATCCAGCTCTCCACGTTGTCACCGTCAGAGACCAAGCTGTCCTCCTCTGAGCTGTCCCCTATCACCAGCACGTCGTGGATGGCAGCAGCTCCAGCAGCACACACCGGGATGGGTCTGCCACTCGTGTTCTTCCTCTGCCTCAGTGGGCCCACACCTGATCCAGGGGGACACAGGGCATTCCCTCCAGCAGCTTTGGGGTGCTTTGGGGTGGAGGATACCAGGTGGACACGTGTTTTACCTCGAGCTGAAGAGCTTCCTGACCTCTTTGCCTTGCTTTTGTAGAAGCTGTCCTCATCTGTGTCGGACAGAACGATGATCTCAGGATCATCTGAAKGCTGAGTGCCACCAGCAGTGAATTTAGTGGGTTTCTCATCTTCATCCTGTTTCTCAGTTAGGCCTGAGCTATGACCCGTGGCTTCTGCAGCATCAGCTGCTTCACCCATTTCCAGTGTGCTGACTTCTCCAAGATTCTGGGAATAGTGGATCTGGCTGTAGAGCTGAAACTCCACCTCACTATCAACACTCTCCTCACTGGATGACTCCTCGGGATAAAGTTCATCTTCGTACATGTCGGTATTCTCACCACCATCATACCCAGAAAACATCCTGGAAAGTGAAGAGTCTGCAAAAAAAATCAAATGGTTCTGTCAGAATGGTCACATGTCCAAAACAAACCTTCAAATAGCACCATTGGTCTTCCTGAAATTGCTCAGCTGAGTTGTGGAACTCTGCACACAGAACATCAAACTGAGGGGATTTCACAGCTATCTGTGCTCAAATCTGGAGCACAAGCTAATTAAGGATGCATTTGCATTAACCATAACTATGCAGATCAACTCTTTGGGGTTCTGAAAGTGGCATTTAATGAGTTCTCCTGTCCCACATGAAGGATGTCATCTGGACACAGATGGAGTGCTGTGCACACCGTGGACTCTCCAGAACTGCAGTAGGTACAGCAAAGGACCACTAAAACCATTGGGAAATTGCAGCATCTACTACAGAAATTCAGGCTGAAGATGGGACTGAGGCTCCACCCGAAAAGAAATCTCGGGGATTTATCCAAAATCAAAAACACCTGGGACAGGGAGAGGAAATGAGACCGAACCGCACCAAACAGAGTAGAGTCCAGCAACAGCGTGAAAGAACATGGACACAAAATAAACAAATACAGGGAATTTAGCTTAAAGATAACTCTGTTGMAGAGAAAGGCTCCTCCTCCATTCTGGGAGACCATCAAACCTCAGCTGGACACAACCCCRAGTGAATTGAGTCAGGTCTGAAATTGTGAGAGGCTCTTT
>NW_026625742.1:8460-10127 GCF_030028575.1 Malurus melanocephalus | reverse complement strand
TGGTGCTGGGGGTGAGCAGCGTGTGTGTCCCTGGGGATGCTCCTGCCTGGCCGTGCTTTGGGGACGCTGAGCCTGTCAGTGCCTGCAGGGCCAGGATCTTTGGGGTGCCTGTGCTGGAGCTGTGCTGCAGATGCTCCCTGGGGGGAAATGGGATCCCTGTCCTGGTCCTGGCACCCTCGATATCCTTGTCCTTGGCAGCCCCAGATTCATGTCCGGGCTGTGCTGGGGCTATGTCCCTTGATCGTGCATGGCCATGGTGACCCACTGGAGCTGTCCCTGCTGCTCCTCCTTGTCCTGTTCCAGTGCCACCACCCTCCCTACTGTGCCTGTGTGGGAGCTGTGCTTCTCCACACCCTATCCAAGCAGCCAGGAGCAGGAGAAAGAAGCCATGAATCTCTTGCCTGGTTGGCCTCAGAAATGGCTTTAATTGATGATTTGGCTGCAAATGTCCAAAATTTCACACACAGGGAACAAATGGTTTTCTCCTCTCTGCCCATCTCAYGCAGCCTGGGGTCAAAATTCTCTGCTCCATCAAAGGCAGTGACTTCTCCTTTTCTGTAAAGCAAAACAAAGCTTAGTCTTTTGGGTTTGGGAAGTTCAATACCTGTGTGTGTCCATGCTCACACGTGTGTGGGAGCAAATGCTGACTCTGCCTGCTCCACTGAAGAACTTCCCTCCCACGAGCCATCGACTCAGGGAATTACTGATGTTGGGAAAGCTCTCTGCGATCTTCAAGCACAACCATTCCTCCAGCACTACCAAGCCCAGCACTAACCCAGCTCCCCAAGTGCCAATTTACACAGCTGTTCAATCCCTCCAAGAAGGGTTTTTCCACCATTGCATGGACAGCCTGATCCAATATTTGATCACCCTTTCTTCCAAGGAATTGCTCTTCCTATCCAGTCTAAATCTTCCCTGATACATGTTGAGCCCATTTCCTCTGGCCCTGTCCATTGTTACCTGAGGAGACCAACCTCAAACCGGCTTACACTGCCATTGCTTTGCAGACCTGGGGGGTTTGGTGAGGTGTGTTCAGATCATCCCTCCCTGCCATGGCCTTTCCTCTCCCTGTGCTCACCTGTCCTGGCACTGACCCTGCAGCTGTCACCTCGAGCTCCCTTCACCTCTGCACTGCAGAGCTGCTCCCGCAACCCAGGGGCTCCTTGGCCCAGAACAGCTGGAGCCAGATCCATGGTGGTCTGGACAGGAAGCTCAGGGGATACCCAGGGCAGACCGAAGGGAGGCAAAGGCAAAGATGGAGAAAAGGGGCAAGACCGTTTCTGAAGTGTGCATGCAATTTTACTTGCTCCATTTAATTTCCAAACTCCCCAGGCAAGGCCGTCAAAGTGAAATGAGAGGAAAAGTTTTTCTCTCCATGTACATGGCTGAGCATGTTTGCAATATTCAGTCTGATGTCCCATAAGCCCTCTGAGTATTTACAGCATCAATAAAATGAGAGGACAGAAAGAAGGGAACATTTTGCTCGTTTCTACTATTCCCAGCAAGATCCACCTGCCCTCTCCATCCCATCCCTCTCCTTCCCAGGACGGTTCTACTGTTCCAAAGGTGTCGCAAGAGGTGTTGCCTGGAGACAATTGTGACAATGGCAACAGCCCCAGGAGGCCCCTCAGCCCCAGCCCCAGCACCCCCACACTCGTGGGGCACTC
>NW_026625742.1:5214-6490 GCF_030028575.1 Malurus melanocephalus | reverse complement strand
AGCCCCGCTGTCTTTGGGGCAGGGGCTGCTTTTCCCGGTTTCAATAAAGACGAGCACTTGGGCATTGCAGGGCTGGGCCGTGTGTGCGTGTCCTGCTGCTGCAGGGCTGCTGTGCCTGCTGGCCCTGGSGGTGGCACTGCCTTGGTGGCARCACAAGGCCCTGGGGATGGTGCTGGGGGTGAGCAGCGTGTGTGTCCCTGGGGATGCTCCTGCCTGGCCGTGCTTTGGGGACGCTGAGCCTGTCAGTGCCTGCAGGGCCAGGCTCTTTGGGGTACCTGTGCTGGAGTGGCCCTGTGGATTATTCCTCTGGTGCACCAGGATATTTATCCTGATCCTGCTGGTTATGGGTGTCCGTTGTTCCTGACCTTTGCACGTTCACATACTGGGCTGTGGTTGATGCTCTGTCCCTTGATTGTGCATGGCCATGGTGACCCACAGGAGCTGTCCCTGCTGCTCTTCCTTGTCCTGTTCCCGTGCCACCGCCCTCCCTGCTGTGCCTGTGTGGGAGCTCTGCTGCTCCACACCTTGTACCAGCAGCCAGGAGCAGGAGGAGGAGCCCATGCAGCTCCTGGACTGCTTGTCCTCAGAAATGGCTTTACTTGACCATTTGCCTGCAAATGTCCAAAATTTCACAGAGGCAGTAAATGGGTGTTGTGGGTTAAGTTTTTTCCTTTTGTTTCCTTTCCTGAGCAAGTTTCATTTTTTTGCTGGGTTACACTGATTGMCTGGTGTGTTGGTTTTACTTGGCCCAGTTTTTGGAGGTGGGGGGGCCAAAAAGATAGCGCCTGTGAGAAGCTTCTGGAGGCTTCCACCATGTCCAGCAGAGCCAATTGCTGTTGGCTCTGAGGATGATGAACATGCCACTGACCAAACCTGGGCCAATTAAAGATAGTGGTTACGCCTCTGTGAAAACATATTTACGAAGAAGGGCACACAGAGTAGTTTTGCCAGTAGAAGAGACTGAGAAATATGTGAAAGATGCAGACACCAAAGTCAGTGGAGGAGGGGGAGGAGCTGCTCCAGGCGCCGGAGCTGCGATTCCTTTGCAGGCCGTGGTGACGAGCATAGTGAAGCAGGTTGTCCCCCTGCAGCCCATGAAGTCCACAGAGGGTGCAGGAGCCACCCGCAGCCCGTGGAGGAGGGAGGTCCCCACGCCGGAGCGGGCGGACACGGGAAGCGGGCTGTATCCAGCAGGAGACCCATGGAGAGAGAGGCCTTGCTCCCRAGATGGAATAGCCTGGTCTTCTGACTGTACCCGGTGGACAAGAGAGCCCAC
>NW_026625742.1:3641-4712 GCF_030028575.1 Malurus melanocephalus | reverse complement strand
ACATGCCACTGACCAAACCTGGGCCAATTAAAGATAGTGGTTACGCCTCTGTAAAAACATATTTAAGAAGAAATCAAAACAAAAGGCACACAGAGTAGTTTTGCCAGTGGAGGAGGCTGAGAAATATGTGAAAGATGCAGACACCAAAGTCAGTGCAGGAGGGGGAGGAGCTGCTCCAGGCGCCGGAGCTAAGATTCCTTTGTAGGCCGTAGTGACGAGCATAGTGAAGCAGGCTGTCCCCCTGCAGCCCATGGGGTCCACAGAGGGTGCAGGAGCCACCCGCAGCCCGTGGAGGAGGGAAGTCCCCACGCCGAAGCGGGCGGACACGGGAAGCGGGCTGTGTCCAGCAGGAGACCCATGGAGAGAGAGGCCTTGCTCCCGAGATGGAACAGCCTAATCTTCTAACTGTACCCAGTAAAAAAGAGAGCCCAAGGTGCAGCAATTTAGAGACGACTATCTGCCCGTGGGAGGACTCATGCAGCAGCAGATGTGTATAGACTGCTGCTCGTAAAAGTGAAGCCACGCCAAAAAAGTTCGTAGAAAACTGTCTCCCGTGAAAGAGACCCCACAGCAACGCAAAAAAAAAAATCTTCTCCCTCAGCTGTCACAGAAGATCCGGTGATGAACTAACCAGCCCCACACCCTGTTTCGTTCCTGCTGCTTTGTTGTATGTGAGAAGGCAGGAGAGAGTGGGGAGAAGATCGGTGTCTTTGAGGGTTGTAATTTATTTCTCATTCTCCTCCTCTGACTTTGTTAGTAATAAATTCACTTAATTATTTAAATTGTGCCTGTTTTGTCCATTAAGTATTTTCCTCCCTGTTTCTTATCTCAGCTCATGAACCTTTTTGTTAGTTTTTTCCCCCCTTCGCTCTTCTCTACCCAGTGTAGTAGTAGGAGAGAGCGAATGAGCAAGTGTTGTGAGTGCCTGGCTTTTAGCCAGCATTCCAAACCGCAACACCTGGTCATCCTTTTGATGGCTGGGCACTTGGTGAAGACAAAAGAATCTAGCCCATCCTAAAAGTCTCCCTAAGCACATCTCCTGTCTGGCAGTTTGTTTTTGGTTTTTTTTTT
>NW_026625742.1:0-2761 GCF_030028575.1 Malurus melanocephalus | reverse complement strand
GGGGGGTCATATCCACCATTCCAAGGGGGGTCCCTAGCTTAATGGCAAGCAACTGTCTTTGAAACCAGGACAATGGGGGTCTCCTCTCTGCACATCTCAGGCAGCCTGGGGTGACAATTCTCTGCTCCATCAAAGGCAGAGGCCTCTCCCTCTGTGCAAAGAAAACCTCAGGCATTGGGGCTGGGGAGGTTCAGTACCTCTGTGTGTCCATCCTCATGCATGTGTGGGAGCAAATGCTGACCCTGTCTGCTCCACTGAAGAATTTTCCTCCCACGAGCCATTGACTCAGGGAATTATTGTTGTTGGGAAAGTCCTCTAAGATTATCAAGCAAAACCATTCCCCCAGCACTGCCAAGCCCAGCACTAACCCTGCTCCCCAGGTGCCACATTTACACAGCTGTTCAATCCCTCCCAGAATGGTATCCCCAGGATTGCCCTGGGCAGCCTGATCCAATGTTTGATCACCCTTTCTTCCAAGATATTGCTCCTCTGATCCACTCGAAACCTTCCCTGGTACAGGTTGAGCCCATTTCCACTGGCCCTGTCCATTGTTATCTGGGAGAGGAGACCAACCTCAAACCGGCTTCCACTGCCATTGCTTTGCAGACCTGAGGGGTTTGCTGAGGGGTGTTCAGATCATCCCTCCCTGCCATGGCCTTTCCTCCCCCTGTGCTCACCTGTCCTGGCACTGACCCTGCASCTGTCACCTCGAGCTCCCTTCACCTCTGCACTGCAGAGCTGTTCCCCCACCCCAGGTGCTCCTTGGCCCAGAACATCTGGAGCCAAATCCATGGTGGTGTGGACAGGCAGCTCAGGGGATACCCAGGGCATGGAGAGGGGAGGCAAAGGGAAAGATGGAGAAAAGAAGCAAGATCCTTTTTCAAGTGTGCATGCAATTTTACTTGCTCCATTTAATTTCCAAACTCCCCAGGCAGGGCTGTTGAAGTGAAATGAGAGGAAAAGCTTTTCTCTCAATGTACAAAGCTTAGCATGTTTGCAATATTCACTCTGATGTCCCACATCCCCCTCTGAATATTCACAGCATCAATAAAATGAGAGATGACATTCGTGGTCCCATCCCCCCAAAACCAAAAATCGGACTGAGGAAAACCAAGACAGAGAGGAACATTTTCCTCATTTCTACTCATCCCAGCATGAACCACCTGCCCTCTCCATCCCAGCCCTCTCTTGCCCAGGATGGTTCCGATGTTCCACAGGTGTAACAAGACATGTTGCCTGGAGACAATTGTGACAATGGCAACACAGCTCCAGCCCCAGCACCCCCACACTCGTGGGGCACTCTCAGCTTGGCTCAGGGCACTTGTGCCAGCAGCAATTGGCGCCGGTCCCACCCATCAGCACTGAGATAAATCCAGAGTGTTTGGGGCAAAGCAGCATTCCCTGACCCCAAGAGCATCTGGACACAACGATTCCTGTTGGGTTTGGTGTTCCCTGAACACCCAGACCGTCACCAGGGAGGTGAGTGTGGGGTCTCTTTCTGGAATCTCACCCACTCAGGTATCAGCTCAAATCCTAGGACTGCAGAGCTACCAAATGAAACAAATGATTTGATGTATCTGGGTGTAAAATTTGTCCATCAGAGATTGGTGGGAAAGAGAATAAAAGCCTTSATGTGAGTCTAAGAACACAGAACATGTGGAAGGTAGACCTGAGGATTCCTAAATAGTGGAGAGACTGCAAAAGTGCACTGATGCTTCAGGAGAAAGCCAATATTTTTTTCTTGGAGGAATGGGACCTTTCCCAAGGAAAGAAAAGTGATTCTTTTCCCATAGCAGTAGAGAGTGTTTCCATCTTTACAGGGTTACTGTAATTCCAATTTTATATAACAATTTTATCTGCCTTTCCCAAATTCCAATGGCCTTTTATTTGGATTGAATTGCATCTGGTGCCCCAGGTTTGTGGTCTGTGTCCTGGGGAAAGGACTTTGGAAGAGCTGTGAGGGAGGTGATAGGGATGTATTCTCTTAGGTAATTGATTTCTCATACAATGAGACTTTTTGGATTACCCCAGGTATTGTGGGGTGCCACAGAACAAAGTATTGTTTTTAAGAGATAAGGAGAGGAAACATAATTTGCTGTGGCTGGAGGCAGCCCCTCTGCAGTTTGGTGAAGCACAGAGCCCAGGCTCCTGCCCCACCTGGGCTCCTGCATGTCCCCATTGCCTTGGTGTCCCCTCTGCAGCCCTGTGAAGACCCAGGAGAGGCAGCAGCCATGAAGATCCTGTTCCTGCTCTTTCTCCTGATCATGATGTTGCTCCACGGTGCTGCAGGTGAGAGGGGAAGAGGGAAAATTGGGGAAATTGCAAACATGCATCAGTGAAAATTCAGTGTCCCTGGAAGTGCCTGTATTTGTGGGAGTGATGAGAAGGAAACAGGGGGTTGAGGTCAAAGGTGTTTCTTGAGCCTGTTTCCAACTGGAAATACGGGCAGAGCCAATGGAAAGAGAATCCTGGTTTCTTCTGTTGGTCAGGAAGGGGTTTGGTTTCAGGCTCCAAGGCTGCACTCAGATGTTCCTCTTTGGGAGTCTCTGCATGGTCTCTTGCCCTGCACAGGGATGGCACAGAGCCCCAGGGGGTGTTTGGATGGGGGTGGTTCCTGGGGCACAAAGGTGTCCCTTCTCTTCCACTGCTTCATCCACTGAGTGTCCCAAACCCTCACTGCCCCAAGGGATGGTCCCTGCAAGGGCTGGACAAGGACTTTCCATCAGAGCTCACACAAATCATGGCACAGCCAGGACAGGGA
>NW_026625741.1:8267-9932 GCF_030028575.1 Malurus melanocephalus | reverse complement strand
CCCACAGTCACCAAAGCTGAGCTCAGGATAATCAGGGGAAAGAAAAGGCAGCAAGAAAGGTGTGGAATAAATGAAAATCATAAATGAAAATCATAAATGAAAATCATAAATGAAAATGCCTCTTACCAGAGAACATGGCAGGAATTGGGTTTCTCTACTCCAGCAAAAGGAACGCTGGAAAAAGTCCGGAGTGCTCTCCATAGAATTCATTACACTGAAGACAAGCAGGCAATGGGGCAGGGAGAGATTGGACAGTATAAAATACAATGAACTCACAAAGGACAGATTAAATGTAAGTTTTCTAATCACTCCAGAAGCACAAATCTGGACGAGTTTTGGGTGTTTCCTGGAGGAGGAATCTCAGTGTCCTGCACACTGCATAAAAGCACAAAACAATCTGTACCTGATAAAAATGCTGACTGATTTATTAACCAGAGCAGTGATGGCAGGAGACTTAACTTCAGCATTTCTCCCAAATCATCTGGTGTCCTCCTGGCAAACTCAGTTTTGTTGTTCCACAGCCCTTTTCCAGCTGAATTGTATTTTCCAGAAATGCCAGGGTATCCCAGCCTGGCCTCATTCCACAAACAAGTGGAGATYGYTCCCATTACAGTCTTGGAACTTTCWGGGAKTTTTTGTTCTCCACTGAAGCAGAGAGGGTTCAGTTTTAAGGCAGGGAAATGTTTCAGCCCACCTGATTTCTACAAGGGTTGTGGTAATGCCTGAATTTTGTACATAACCCTGGCATCAAACAGCAAAGCTCCTTTTCTATATTTCTGTGAGGGTTGTGGTAATTTCTGAATTTTGTACATAACCCTGGTACCAAGCAGCAAAGCTCCTTTTCTATATTTCTGTGAGGGTTGTTGTAATTTCTGAATTTTGTACATAACCCTGTACCAAGCAGCAAAGCTCCTTTTCTATATTTCTGTGAGGGTTGTTGTAATTTCTGAATTTTGTACATAATCCTGGCACCAAGCAGCAAAGATCCTTTTCTGTATTTCCACAAGGGTTGTTGTAATTTCTGAATTTTGTACATAACCCTGGCACCAAGCAGCAAAGCTCCTTTTCTGTTACACGCAGGGCATTTGCCCAGTGCAGAAGCAACATTTTGATTTGCACACAGCTCTGGTGGCCCTGCAGCCCATGGCTCTGGTGGCCCTGCAGCCCATGGCTCTGGTGGCCCTGCAGCNCTCTGGTGGCCCTGCAGCCCATGGCTCTGGTGGCCCTGCAGCACAGCTCTGGTGGCCCTGCAGCACAGCTCTGGTGGCCCTGCACCCCATGGCTCTGGTGGCCCTGCAGCCCATGGCTCTGGTGGCCCTGCAGCACAGCTCTGGTGGCCCTGCAGCACAGCTCTGGTGGCCCTGCAGCCCATGGCTCTGGTGGCCCTGCACCCCATGGCTCTGGTGGCCCTGCAGCACAGCTCTGGTGGCCCTGCACCCCATGGCTCTGGTGGCCCCGCACCCCATGGCTCTGGTGGCCCTGCAGCCCATGGCTCTGGTGGCCCTGCAGCACATGGCTCTGGTGGCCCTGCAGTGTCCTGGGGGTGTAACACAGTACTGAGCTCACAAATCACTGAAAACCTGCCTGCAGAAAGGAACTGAGCTGAGATCAGACACTGAAAACCTGCCTGCAGAAAGGAACTGAGCTGGGATCAGACACTGAAAA
>NW_026625741.1:3817-6715 GCF_030028575.1 Malurus melanocephalus | reverse complement strand
ACAGATCAGACACTGAAAACCTGCCTGCAGAAAGGAACTGAGCCATGGAACAGACACTGAAAACCTGCCTGCAGAAAGGACCTGAGCTGAGAGATCAGACACTGAAAACCTGCCTGCAGAAAGGAACTGAGCCCATGGATCACACACTGAACACCCAGAGACAAACCCAGGGGCTGATCAGAGGATGAACCAGGCAGTCAGATCCAGATCCAGAACCTTKAGCACAAACACCATCCCCATGCCAGGGGCTTTGTGCTCCCTCTGATGCCACCTGTCCCTTTCTGACACCTCAGGTGCTGATTTAAGCATTGAAASGATTTTGGGGGGGTTTCAGGGAATGCACAAATCATTGGCTGCAGTCCATTTTCCTCAGACAGTGGCACAGAGTTAGATTCTCCTCCATTTACCACACACAGCACTCGGCTGATTCCTGAGCTCTCTGCTCCTCCAGGGTTACCCACACACCCAGAAATATCCATTTATTTAATTCCACTTCTCCATCAACACAAACAGCAATAGGAACCAAACTCCCACCTCAATCCCTTTGATTTTTACATCCTTCCCATGTCACTCCTGCTCTGCAGCAGCCACTCTCACCTCAAGGATGGGAAAGGAAGGAAAGGGGAAAGCAAGGAGGAGGAAGCAATCACGGTGTTTGTGATCAGCCAGGTCCAGAAGCCACTTGACCCAGAGAGATCAGAGTTCCCCTACAACAACGGGTGAGGCTGGGAAGCAAATCAAGCAGGCTGCATGATTTCTGGCAGAGAGAGAACAGTAGGAGTGGTACAGACCTCTTCCTCCTCAATGCGAGCAGGTTCAATCAGCAGATTATTGGCTTGATCAAACGACACCCCCTGTTAGGACAGGAACCAGCAAAGAGGCATGCGGATTAGTGGAGCATCAACCAAACCCACCACCACCACCACCACCACCACCCAACACACACGGGCCAGATGGTCCGGCTTAGTAAGGAACTCCTGAGCACCAGAGCTCTGGAACTGAGCCCACAACAGAGCTCCAGAGCTGGTCCGGCTCAGCGAGGCAGTTCTGAGCAGCACAGCTCTGGAGCTGATCCGGCTCACCACGGCAGTCCTGAGCAGCAGAGCTCTGGAGCTGAGACCACAAAACTGCTCAAGAGCTGAGCCCATTCATAACACAGCTCCAGATCTGATCCGGCTCAGCAAGGCAGTTCTGAGCAGCAGAGCTCTGGAGCTGAACTCACAACACAGCCCCAGAGCTGAGACCATCACACATCACTCTGAGCAGCAGAGCTCTGGAGCTGAGCTCAGTCACAGTCACTGATCACCAGATCTGATCCGGCTCAGAGAGGCAGTTCTGAGCAGCATAGCTCTGGAGCTGAGACCACAAAACAGCTCTGGAGATGGTCCGGCTCAGCAAGGCAGTCCTGAGCACCCGAGCTCTGGAGCTGAGCTCATTCACAACACAGCCCCAGAGCTGAGCCCATTCATAACACAGCTCTGGAACTGAGACCACAAAACTGCTCCAGAGCTGAGCCCATTCATAACACAGCTCCAGAGATGGTCTGGCTCAGCAAGGCAGTCCTGAGCACCCGAGCTCTGGAGCTGAGACCATCACACATCACTCTGAGCAGCAGAGCTCTGGAGCTGAGCTCACAACACAGCTCTGGAGCTGAGCTCATTCACAACACAGCTCCAGAGCTGGTCTGGCTCACCAGGGAACTCCTGAGCAGCAGAGCTCTGGAGCTGAGACCACAAAACAGCTCCAGAGCTGGTCTGGCTCAGCGAGGCAGTTCTGAGCAGCAGAGCTCTGGAGCTGAGACCACTCACAGTTACTGATCACCAAAGCTCTGGAGCTGAGCTCAGTCACAACACAGCTCTGGAGCTGATCTGGCTCAGCAAGGCAGTCCTGAGCAGCAGAGCTTTGGAGCTGAGACTACAGCACAGCTCTGGAGCTGAGCTCATTCACAGCACAGCTCCAGAGCTGGTCCGGGTCACCAGGGAACTCCTGAGCACCAGAGCTCTGGAGCTGAGACCACAAAACTGCTCCAGATCTGCTCTGGCTCAGCAAGGCAGTCCTGAGCAGCAGAGCTCTGGAGCTGAGCTCAGTCACAACACAGCTCCAGAGCTGGTCCGGGTCACCGAGGCAGTTCTGAGCAGCAGAGCTCTGGAGCTGAGACCACAACACAGCTCTGGAACTGAGCCCATTCACAAAACTGCTCCAGAGCTGGTCTGGCTCAGCAAGGCAGTCCTGAGCAGCAGAGCTCTGGAGCTGAGACCATCACACATCACTCTGAGCAGCAGAGCTCTGGAGCTGAGCTCAGTCACAACAGAGCTCTGGGGCTGAGACCACTCACAGTTACTGATCACCATAGCTCTGGAGCTGAGCTCACAACACAGCTCTGGAGCTGAGCTCAGTCACACCACAGCTCTGGAGCTGATCCGGCTCAGAGAGGCAGTCCTGAGCAGCAGAGCTTTGGAACTGAGACCATCACACATCACTCTGAGCAGCAGAGCTCTGGAGCTGAGCCCATTCATAACACAGCTCTGGGGCTGAGCTCATTCACACAGTCACTCCTGAGCCCCAGAGCTCCAGAGCTCACTCACAGCACAGCTCCAGAGCTGACCCCTCACCAGAGCAGCCCCCACTCCTGCTCACCATCTCATCTCCTGCTCACCAACTCAGCTCCTGCTCACCATCTCATCTCCTGCTCACCATCTCATCTCCTGCTCACCAACTCAGCTCCTGCTCACCATCTCATCTCCTGCTCACCATCTCAGCTCCTGCTCACCATCTCATCTCCTGCTCACCATCTCAGCTCCTGCTCACCATCTCAGCCCCTGTTCACCATCTCATCTCCTGCTCACCATCTCATCTCCTGCTCACCATCTCATCTCCTGCTCACCATCTCATCTCCTG
>NW_026625741.1:0-2902 GCF_030028575.1 Malurus melanocephalus | reverse complement strand
CCACGGCAGGAATTCAGCTCAGAGGCAGCTCTGTGTTCACAGAGCAAACACAAAACCCAGCCCCAGGAAGAACTGAGTGCCAGGCAGGGGCTCAGCTGATAAACCAGGGTCATTTGTGACAAGTGCCCAACCCGAGCAGGCAGCAGGGGCTCTGTTAGTGGATCAGCTCTGAGTCCACAGTTAAAATAACCTATCAGTGTGAGGGCATTCCCCATCCCCTAATGGATCAGCTCAGCTCTGAGTCCAGAATTAAAATAACCTTTCAGGGTGAGAGAATTCCCCACCCCGAGCAGGCAGCAGGGGCTCTGCTCATGGATCAGCTCTGAGCCTGCAGTTAAAATAACCTTTCAGGGTGAGAGAATTCCCCATCCCCGAATGGATCAGCTCAGCTCTGAGTCCTCATTTAAAATTACCTTTTGGGCTGAGACAATTCCCCACTCTGAGCAGGCATCAGGGGCTCTGCTCATGGATCAGCTCAGCTCTGAGTCCAGAATTAAAATAACCTCTCAGGGTGAGAGAATTCCCCACTCTGAGCAGGTATCAAGGGCTCTGTTAATGGATCAGCTCAGCTCTGAGTTAAAATAACCTTTCAGTGTGAGAGAATTCCCCATCCCCTAATGGATCAGCTCAGCTCTGAGTTCAGAATTAAAATAACCTTTAGGGTGAGAGAATTCCCCATCCCCGAATGGATCAGCTCAGCTCTGAGTTAAAATAGCCTTTCAGTGTGAGAGAATTCCCCATCCCCTAATGGATCAGCTCAGCTCTGAGTTCAGTTAAAATAACCTTTAGGGTGAGAGAATTCCCCACCCCAAGCAGGCATCAGGGGCTCTGCCAATGGATCAGCTCAGCTCTGAGTTCAGAATTAAAATAACCTTCCAGGGTGAGAGAATTTCCCATCCCCTAAGGGATCAGCTCAGCTCTGAGTCTGCAGTTAAAATAACCTTTCAGGGTGAGAGAATTCCCCACCCGAGCAGGCATCAGGGGCTCTGTTAGTGAATCAGCNATCAGCTCAGCTCTGAGTCTGCAGTTAAAATAACCTTTCAGGGTGAGAGAATTCCCCACCCGAGCAGGCATCAGGGGCTCTGTTAGTGAATCAGCTCAGCTCTGAGTCTGCAGTTAAAATAACCTTTTGGGGTGAGAGAATTTCCCACTCCCTAATGGATCAGCTCAGCTCTGAGTCCAGAATTAAAATAACCTTTAGGGTGAGAGAATTCCCCATCCCCTAAAGGATCAGCTCAGCTCTGAGTCCAGAATTAAAATACCCTTCCAGGGTGAGAGAATTCCCCACTCTGAGCAGGCATCAGGGGCTCTGTTAGTGAATCAGCTCAGCTCTGAGTTAAAATAACCTTTCAGTGTGAGAGAATTCCCCACCCCCTAATGGATCAGCTCAGCTCTGAGTCCAGAATTAAAATACCCTTCCAGGGTGAGAGAATTCCCCATCCCCTAAGGGATCAGCTCAGCTCTGAGTCCAGAATTAAAATAACCTTTCAGGGTGAGGGCGTTCCCAGGTATGTTGGGGGTTTGGGATGGTTTCAAACTCTCCTGTGGAACTTCACCAGCAGTGGGATAACTGCACACCCCATCCCAACTGCACAGCCCATCCCAGGAACTCAGGATGAGCCACATCAGGAAAGGACAGCAGGACAAACATCCACTGAGGGAAATGATCCACAAACAAGGGAGGGAAACCTGGGCAAGCTGAGCTCCAGCAGGGATGGGGATGATCCCAGCACACAGAAAATGTGCAGTTACAGCAGCAGAGAGTTAAACTCTGCATTTCCACATCTGGAGMCCCACCATGAGATTTGCTGGTGTCAGACTATGCTGGAAACCCAAGCACATCCTGACCTGATCCACCAAATGCACCTCAAAATCCTCAAACCAGCCTGGGTGAGAATTGGGCTCATCTCATGAGGTTCCCTCATCCAGGTATTCCCATTCCATGGTGAGGAACCTCCTCAAGCAGCAACCTCTGAGTGTCCCTGACCAGATGTGGAGGTTCAGCTGAGCAGAACCAAGATTGTCCTATCCCATAAACCCCAGCTTAACCAGAAAGGCCAAAACTTAAATCCCAGCTGAGCAGAACCAAGGCTGCCCTACCCCATAAACCCCAGTTTAACCAGAAAGGCCAGAACTTCCGAGTTTAACCAGAAAGGCCAAAACTTAAATCCCAGCTGAGCAGAGCCAAGATTGTCCTATCCCATAAACCCCAATTTAACCAGAAAGGCCAAAACTTGAGAGCACAAGCTCCCCTAAATCCCAGCTGAGCAGAACCAAGACTGCCCTACCAATAAACCCCAGTTTAACCAGTAAGGCCAGAACTTCAGAGTTTAACCAGTAAGGCCAAAACTTAAATTCCAGCTGAGCAGAACCAAGGCTGCCCTACCCCATAAACCTCAGTTTAACCAGAAAGGCCAGAACTGGAGAGCACAAGCTCCCCTAAATCCCAGCTGAGCAGAGCCCTATCCCATAAACCCCAGCTTAACCAGAAAGAGCAAAACTTCAGTTTAACCAGTAAGGCCAAAACTTAAATCCCAGCTGAGCAGAGCCAAGGCTGCCCTACCCCATAAACCCCAGTTTAACCAGAAAGGCCAGAACTGGAGAGCACAAGCTCCCCTAAATCCCAGCTGAGCAGAGCCCTACCCCATAAACCTCAGTTTAACCAGAAAGGCCAAAAGTTCACAGCTCTCCTAAATCCCAGCTGAGCAGAGCCCTATCCCATAAGCCTCAGTTTAACCAGTAAGACCAGAACTGGAGAGCACAAGCTCCTAAAATCCCAGCTGAGCAGAACCCTATCCCATAAACCCCAGTTTAACCAGAAAGGCCAGAACTGGAGAGCACAAGCTCCCAAACCCCAGTGCATCCTCCATCCCCGTGTCTGGTGGAAGCACAGGGCAGGGCA
>NW_026625740.1:10232-11644 GCF_030028575.1 Malurus melanocephalus | reverse complement strand
GGGGAGGGGGGCGCGGACTGTACCATTGCAGGGTGGGGGTTGGGCTGTACCAACCCTCGCTTTGCGTGGGCCCAAATCCCAGTGTCACTCTCGTGTCCCCATTGTCACCCCAGGGTGACACCCAGGGCCACCCCCAGTGTCCCCAGTGCCACCCCAGTGCCACCCCAGTGTCCCCAGTGCCACCCCTGGGTGCCATCCCAGTGCCACCCCAGTGTCCCCAGTGCCACCCCAGTGCCATCTCAGTGTCCCCAGTGCCACCCCAATGTCCCCAGTGCCATCCCATTGTCCCCAGTGCTACCCCAGTGTCACCCCCAGTGCCCCCAGTGTCCCCAGTGCCCCCAGTGCCACCCCAGTGTCCCCAGTGCCACCCCTGGGTGCCATCCCAGTGCCACCCGTGCCATCCCATTGTCCCCAGTGCCACCCCAGTGCCACCCCAGTGTCCCCAGTGCCACTCTATCACCCCGGGGTGACACCCTGGGCCACCCCCAGTGTCCCCAGTGCCACTCCAGTGCCACCCCAGTGTCCCCAGTGCCACCCCCAGTGCCACCCCAGTGTCCCCAGTGCCACCCCTGGGTGCCACCCCAATGTCCCCAGTGCCATCCCATTGTCCCCAGTGCCACCCCAGTGTCACCCCTGGGTGCCACTCCAGTGTCCCCAGTGCCACCCCCGGCACAGGCACAGTCCCCTCCTGTCCCAGGTCACCTTTATTGTCCCCTTGGGGACACAAAACCCTCCCCGACATGGCCACCCCCCAAATTTGGGGTGAAAAGGGGCATTTTTGGGTGCGGTGCTCCGGTGACCCCACTGAGGTGGGGACAGGGACAGGGATGAGGTCCCAAAGTGTCCCCAAAACCATTTTGAGAGTCCTAAAATTCCAAAATCCAAAAAAAAAAATTCCATCCTGGGCATCCCAAAGTTCCAAAATCCCCCAAAAAACAGATTCGGGGGTCCCAAAGTTCCAAAATCCCCCAAAAAAAATCCATCCAGGAGTTCCCAAAATTCCAAAATCCCCCAAAAAAATCCGTTCTGGAGATCCCAAAGTTTAAAACCACCAAAAAAATCCATTCTGGAGTTCCCAAAGTTCAAAAATCCCCCCAAAAAACAGATTTGGGGGGGTCCCAACGTTCCAAAATCTCCAAAAAAATCCATCCTGGAGATCCCAAAGTTCCAAAATCTCCCAAAAAATCCATCCTGGAGATCCCAAAGTTTAAAACCACCAAAAAAATCCATTCTGGAGTTCCCAAAATTCCAAAATTCCCCCAAAAAACAGATTTGGGGATTCCAAAATTCAAAAATCCCTCCTGGGGGTCTCGGGGCCCCCTCCCAGTCCCTCCCAGTGCCCCCAGTTTGGCACTGGGAGCCGAATTTGGGGTCCCGGGCAGGTAAAAGCAGAAAATAAAATAAATTAAAAG
>NW_026625740.1:3843-8448 GCF_030028575.1 Malurus melanocephalus | reverse complement strand
TGGCTCTGGGGACACACAGGGGACAGTCAGGGACATGGGGACAGGGACACCGGGATGTCACCGTCCGACTGGCTCTGGGGACATGGGGACAGTCAGGGACATGGGGACAATCAGGGGACATGGGGACAATCAGGGACACCGGGACGTCACCATCGGACTGGATCTGGGGACACACAGGGGACATGGGGACAGTGACAGGGACACCGGGATGTCACCATCGGACTGGATCTGGGGACACACAGGGGACAATCAGGGGACATGGGGACAGGGACAGGGACACTGGGATGTCACCATCGGACTGGCTCTGGGGACAGGGACAGGGACACGTCAGGGACAGTGACAGGGACACGGGGACAGTGACAGGGACAGGAGCTGGGACACCGGGACGTCACCGTCAGACTGGCTCTGGGGACAGTGACAGGGACAGTCAGGGACAGTGACAAGGACAGGGACAGGGACACCAGGACATCACCATCTGACTGGCTCTGGGGACACACAGGGGACAGGGACACGGGGACGTCACCATCGGATTGGCTCTGGGGACACGGGGACAGTCAGGGACATGGGGACAGTCAGGGACACCGGGACAGGGACAGGGACATGGGGACAGTGACAAGGACAGGGACAGGGACACCGGGACGTCACCATCTGACTGGCTCTGGGGACACACAGGGGACATGGGGACAGTCAGGGGACAGGGGGACATGGGGACAGTGACAGGGACAGTCAGGGGACAGGTGAGGTGACACATGGGTGACGTCACACACAGATGACACAGGGATGATATCACACACAGATGACATCACACAGATGACATCACACACACAGATACCACACGGATGACATCACGCAGGTGACATCACACACAGATAACACACTGATGACGTCATACACCCTGATAACACCCTGATGACACCACACTGATGACATCACACAGGTGACATCACACCCCGATGACATCATGCAGGTGACGTCACGTACCTTGATGCTGTCGTAGGCGCCGGTGATGAGGTGACGTCACACACAGATAACAGGTATGATGTCACACACAGATAACATAGNTCCCAAAAATTTCCCAAAAATTCCAAAAAATTTCCCAAAAATTCCTAAATTTTCCCCAAAATTCCCAAATCCCCGCACCGGGCGCAGCAGCAGAGGGCGGAGCAGGAGGCGGAGCTGTCCCGGCGGAACTTTCCGGATCTGGGGCTGTCCTGGCACTGAGCGATGTAGGCCTGGAGCTGGGACACCGGGATGTCACCATCGGACTGGCTCTGGGGACAGGGACAGGGACACGTCAGGGGACATGGGGACAGGGACACGGGGACGTCACCATCCGACTGGCTCTGGGGACACACAGGGGACAGTCAGGGGACAGTGACAGGGACAGGGACAGGAGCTGGGACACCGGGATGTCACCATCCGACTGGCTCTGGGGACACACAGGGGACAGTCAGGGACATGGGGACAGGGACAGGGACATGGGGACAATCGGGGACATAGGGACAGGGACACGGGGACGTCACCATCGGACTGGCTCTGGGGACATGGGGACAATCAGGGACATGGGGACAGTCAGGGGACATGGGGACAGTGACAGGAACAGGAGCTGGGACACCGGGACGTCACCGTCCGACTGGCTCTGGGGACATGGGGACAGTGACAGGGACACTGGGATGTCACCATCGGATTGGCTCTGGGGACATGGGGACAATCAGGGGACAATCAGGGGACATGGGGACAGGGACAGGGACACCGGGATGTCACCATCGGACTGGCTCTGGGGACACAAAAGGGACAATCAGGGACACAGGGACAGTGACAGGGACACCGGGATGTCACCGTCCGACTGGCTCTGGGGACACACAGGGGACAGTCAGGGACATGGGGACAATCAGGGACACCGGGACGTCACCGTCCGACTGGCTCTGGGGACATGGGGACAGTCAGGGACATGGGGACAGTGACAGGGACACCGGGATGTCACCATCGGACTGGCTCTGGGGACAGGGACAGGGACAGTCAGGGACATGGGGACAGTGACAGGGACACCGGGATGTCACCGTCCGACTGGCTCTGGGGACACACAGGGGACAGTCAGGGACACACAGGGGACAGGGACAGTCAGGGACATGGGGACAGTGACAGGGACACAGGGATGTCACCATCTGACTGGCTCTGGGGACATGGGGACAGTCAGGGGACACGGAGACAGACAGTGACAGGGACAGGAGACAGACAGGGACAGATGAGGTGACACACGGGTGATGTCACACACAGAGATGATATCACACACAGATAACACACTGATGACATCACACACAGATGACGTCACACACCCTGATAACACCCTGATGATGTCAGCCGCGGGTGAAATAACACAATTATAACACCCTGATGACATCACGCGGGTGACATCACACACTGATGATGTCACGCGGGTGAAGTCACTGACCTTGATGGCGTCGTAGGCGCCGGTGATGAGGTGACGTCACACACAGATAACACAGGGATGACGTCACACACTGATAACACACTGATGACACCACACACAGATGATATCACATACACAGATGACGTCACACACCAATAACACCCCGATGACGTCACGCGGGTGACGTCACTGACCTTGATGGCGTCATAGGCGCCGGTGATGAGGTAATGTCACACACAGATAACACATAGATGACATCACGCGGGTGATATCACACAGGTGATGTCACTGACCTTGATGGTGTCGTAGGCGCCGGTGATGAGGTGACGTCACACACCGATGACATCACACAGAGATGATATCACACATAGATGATATCACATACACAGATGACATCACACACAGGTGACATCACACCCCGATGACATCACGTGGGTGACGTCACGTACCTTGATGGTGTCGTAGGCGCCGGTGATGAGGTGACGTCACACACAGATAACACACTGATGATGTCACCCAGATGATATCACACACAGATAACACACAGATGACGTCACACACCAATAACACCCCGATGACGTCAGGCGGGTGATGTCACTGACCTTGATGGCGTCGTAGGCGCCGGTGATGAGGTGACGTCACACACAGATAACACATAGATGACATCACACATAGATAATATCACACACTGATTATGTCACACACCCTGATAACACCCGGATGATGTCACCCTGATGACGTCACACAGGTGACGTCACTGACCTTGATGGAGTCATAGGCGCTGGTGATGAGGTGACGTCACACGCCAATAACACACCGATGACATCACACATAGATGATATCACACACAGATAACACACTGATTATGTCACACACCCCGATAACACCCGGATGACGTCACACTGATGACATCACACAGGTGAGATCACTGACCTTGATGGCGTCGTAGGCGCCGGTGATGATGTGATGTCACACACAGATAGTATCACACACATGATGTCACACACAGATAACACACAGATGACGTCACACACCAATAACACCCCGATGACATCACGCGGGTGACGTCACATACCTTGATGGCGTCGTAGGCGCCGGTGATGAGATGACGTCACACACCGATAACACAGGGATGACATCACACATAGATGATATCACACACAGATGATGTCGCACCCCCCGATAACACCCAGATGACGTCACACTGATGACGTCACCCTGATGACGTCACATACCTTGATGGCGTCGTAGGCGCCGGTGATGAGGTGACGTCACACACAGATAACACAGGGATGATATCACACATAGATGACATCACACATAGATGACATCACACATGGATGATATCACACACACAGATGACATCACACACAGGTGACATCACACCCCGATGACATCACGCGGGTGACGTCACTGACCTTGATGGCGTCGTAGGCGCCGGTGATGAGGTGACGTCACACACCGATAACACACCAATGACATCACACATAGATGATATCACACACAGATGACGTCACACACGGGTGACATCACACCCCGATGACGTCACGTACCTTGAAGCTGTCGTAGGCGCCGGTGATGAGGTGACGCACATAACAGATGGTATCACACACAGATAACACAGGGATGATGTCATGCTCCCCGATAACACCCGGATGACGTCACACTGATGACATCATGCGGGTGACGTCACGTACCTTGATGCTGTCGTAGGCGCCGGTGATGAGGCGACGTCACACACCGATAACACATCAATGACATCACACAGATGATATCACACACACTGATGACATCACAAGGATGACGTCACACCCCGATGACATCACGCGGGTGACGTCACGTACCTTGATGGCGTCGTAGGCGCCGGTGATGAGGTGATGTCACACACAGATAACACATAGATGACATCACACACACAGATGACATCACACACGGGTGACATCACACCCCAATGACGTCATCCTGATGACGTCACGTACCTTGATGCTGTCGTAGGCGCCGGTGATGAGGGCGATGAAGAGGCTGAGCACCATGTAGATGAAGAGCGCGCTGAACGAGTACAGGTAGACCTGGCTGAAGAGCCACACCAGAGCGCCGCTCGGCCGCAACGCCGCGAACGTGGCGAACATGTCATCGCCATTGACCAGCGAGAACAGGCACTCGGACACCATGGA
>NW_026625740.1:0-3033 GCF_030028575.1 Malurus melanocephalus | reverse complement strand
GTGTCACACCTGTCACCCCCGTGTCATCGCCATTGACCAGCGAGAACAGGCACTCGGACACCATGGAGAGTGACCGGAACTGGGGACAGGGACAGCAGTGTCACCAGAGTGTCACCAGTGTCACCAGAGTGTCACCTGTCACACCTATAACCCCAGTGTCACCCCCGTGTCATCACCATTGACCAGCGAGAACAGGCACTCGGACACCATGGACAGTGACCGGAACTGGGGACAGGGACAGCAGTGTCACCCCAGTGTCACCAGTGTCACCAGTGTGTCATCTGTGTCACCAGTGTCACACCTATAACCCCCGTGTCATCGCCATTGACCAGCGAGAACAGGCACTCGGACACCATGGACAGTGACCGGAACTGGGGACAGGGACAGCTGAGTGTCACCAGAGTGTCACCAGTGTCACCTGTGTCACACCTATAACCCCCGTGTCATCGCCATTGACCAGCGAGAACAGGCACTCAGACACCATGGAGAGTGACCGGAACTGGGGACAGGGACACCTGAGTGTCACCAGTGTCACCAGTGTCACCAGAGTGTGATCTGTGTCACCAGAGTGTCACCAGTAACCTCAGTGTCACCCCCGTGTCATCGCCATTGACCAGCGAGAACAGGCACTCGGACACCATGGACAGTGACCGGAACTGGGGACAGGGACAGCTGAGTGTCACCCCAGTGTCACCAGAGTGTCACCAGTGTCACCAGAGTGTCACCTGTGTCACACCTATAACCCCAGTGTCACCCCCGTGTCATCGCCATTGACCAGCGAGAACAGGCACTCGGACACCATGGACAGTGACCGGAACTGGGGACAGGGACACCTGTGTGTGACCAGAGTGTCACCTGTAACCTCAGTGTCACCTGTGTGTCACCTACAGTGCAATTTGGGAACCTCCCAACCCCAAAATGGAATTTCAGAAGGAACCCAACCCCAATCCTGGATTTTGGGATAGCCCCGCCCACCTTGCCGTGGTGCAGCCCCAGCACGATCCCATATTTTGGGATCATCCCAACCCCAATCCCGGATTTTGGGATGGCCCTAATCCCGGATTTTGGGATGGCCCCAATCCCATATTTTGGGATGGCCCCAATCCCATATTTGGGATGGCCCCAATCCCATACTTTCCCCACCTTGCCGTGGTGCGGCCCCAGCACGATCCCATATTTTGGGATGGCCCCAATCCCGTATTTTGGGATGGCCCCAATCCCATATTTTGGGATGGCCCCAATCCCAATCCCATATTTTGGGAACACCCCAATCCCATATTTTGGGATGGCCCCAATCCCATATTTTGGGATGGCCCCAATCCCGGATTTTGGGATGGCCCCAATCCCATATTTTGGGATATTTTGGGATGGCCCCAATCCCATATTTCCCCACCTTGCCGTGGTGCGGCCCCAGCACGATCCCGGATTTTGGGATGACCCCAATCCCAATATCAGGATTTTGGGATGGCCCCAATCCCGTATTTTGGGATGGCCCCAATCCCATATTTTGGGATGGCCCCAATCCCGTATTTTGGGATGGCCCCAATCCCATATTTTGGGATGGCCCCAATCCCGGATTTTGGGATGCCCCGCCCCAATCCCAAATTTTGGGATGCCCCGCCCACCTTCCCATGGTGCGGCCCCAGCACGATCCCATATTTTGGGATGGCCCCAATCCCCGGATTTTGGGATGGCCCCAATCCCATATTTTGGGATATTTTGGGATGGCCCCAATCCCAATCCCATATTTGCCCACCTTCCCATGGTGCGGCCCCAGCACGATCCAGCCGCAGAAGCAGTAGCCCAGGTAAATGACGGCCACGCAGCAGCAGAAGCGAATCACGCTGGGCAGCGCCACGCGCAGAGTCACGATCAGGATCTGGAAACGGGGAAAAAAATGGGAATTGAAAATGGGAATTAATTAAAAATGGGAATTAAAAATGGGAATGAAAAATGGGAATGAAAAATGGGAATGAAAAATGGGAGAAATGGGGATTGTCAATGGGAAAAATGGGAATTAAAAATGGGAACAATGGGGATTGTCAATGGGAACAATGAGGATTAAAAATGGGAATTAAAAGTGGGAAAAATGGGAATTAAAAATGGGAAAAATGGGGATTAAAAATGGGAATTAAAAATGGGAATTAAAAATGGGAATTAAAAATGGGAAAAATGGGAATTGTCAATGGGAAAAATGGGAATTAAAAATGGGAATTAAAAATGGGAACAATGGGAAAAATGGGAATTAAAAATGGGAATTAAAAATGGGAACAATGGGGATTAAAAATAGGAATTAAAAATGGGAAAAATGGGAAAAATGGGGACTAAAAATGAGAAAAACGGGGATTGTCAATGGGAAAAATGGGAATTGTTAGTGGGAACAATGGGAAAATGGGAATTGTCAATGGGAACGTCAGAAATTGTCAATGGGAAAAATGTCCCTGTCCCTGTCCCCAATGTCCCCACTGTCCCCAATGTCCCCACTGTCCCCAATGTCCCCAGTGTCCCCAGTGTCCCCAATGTCCCATTGTCCCCAATGTCCCCAATGTCACTCACGTTGTATTTCCTGAAGAAGGTCAGGTAGCGGATGACGCCCACCCACACCAGCAGGGTCGATGTCCCCAGCAGGATGCTGCACACGTCATAGTCCGAGAAATTCTGGGGGGACACGGGGACAGTGCCACCACTGTGTCCCCAGGGATGGGTGGCAGTGTCCCCGAGTAGTGACAGTGTCCCCAAGGGTGGTGGCAGTGGCCCCAGAGGTGCCAGTGTCCCCAGGGGTGGCAGTGTCTGCAGATGGTGGCAGTGTCCCCAAGGGTGCCAGTGTCCCCAGGGAGGGTGGCAGTGTCCCCAGGGGGTGGTGGCAGTGTCCCCTGACCCCAGCCCATTGTCCCCAGAGGGTGGTGGCAGTGTCCCCAAGTAGTGGCAGTGTCCCCAGGGGTGTTGGCAGTGTCCCCAGATGGTGGTGGCAGTGCCCCAGGGGTGGTGGCAGTGTCCCCAAGGGTGACAATGTCCCACCTTGGCCTCGATGCC
>NW_026625739.1:8574-9799 GCF_030028575.1 Malurus melanocephalus | reverse complement strand
GAATTCCACCCATTGATGGAGATGGATTGATAGGGGTATCAGAGGTCCACTGTACCAGGGACTGTATGTCAGTGAGGTTTGGGCCAGGGGTGTAGGAATCAATTTTTAGCCTTTCACGAAGTAGCAAAAATCCTTATTGCTTTGCATTTTTCTTGCGCATATGTGTGTGTGGGTATTAGCAATAGCAAAATTTTGGTATGGGTCTTACAATGTTCACCTTTAGGCTGCATTTTGTAAAACTGGAAGATGTTTAAACAGGTTAAAGAAGACCCTTTCACTCATAAAGAGTTATTAGAATATTGCTGAAGAAAAAAACAACCCACATGTCGAAGAGCACATGTGAGTCAAGCGATGGCTGCCCTGGAGCAGAAGCTTTGGCTCCAGGCAGCCAGGAGAGGAGCTTTAGAAATGCAAATTAACACTGCTGGGGCAAAGTGTGCACAATGCACCAGGGCCTTCTTGCCGGGGGAGGAATTGGGCTCATTCCCTCTGCCCCTCACCCCAACCTCTGATTGCAGAGACAGAATTTGCACAGCTAAAGCAGAGCCCAGAGTGAGGAGATGTGACTGCAGCAGAAATGGGTTCAGCTGCAAAGGAAAACAGAAGACAAAGAATGTTGTGAAACCTTCACTAAAAAAAGTGTGTGGGAATCATCCCCCTCCCCACCCCAATATGTGCGAGCATTGTCTGTGCTCTATAGGGTGTAACAGAGCACTGGGGTGATTTGGCTACCACAAGCTCAGGGAAATCAGTTGGGAATCCAAGTATAGGTCGATTTAATCAGAGAAAAGCGGTCAACTGATGCATCCCTGGCTGGATGGAGCGCCGTGAAAATGGGGAAAAGTTGAACGGCCACCAGAATGATTTCTGAACTTCTAGAAAAAGGATAAAGACGTAACAGAGACATAAATATCAGCTGTACAAAAACAGGATGCATATTATCAAAGACATGCATTGGGCGGGTGGGAAGTCGGTACCTTCCAAATACCTCAAGCCAGGGAGGAAAGGGAGAGGGAGACGCGGCCAGGGAAAAATGTGATAAAAAGAAGGCKGCGTTTYAGAGACCACATGGCAAATGCCSCATGGCCTCTCCCTTTGTTCATAAGTGAATAAAGTCACTTTCACAGGACTTCTCTGGCTCCTTTGGGACAGAAACCTCTGGCGATGAGAATTTTCTGACACAGTCCCGGATGTTAGGAATAAAAATATTAATGATGATATAGAA
>NW_026625739.1:5925-8148 GCF_030028575.1 Malurus melanocephalus | reverse complement strand
TAAGTCATGCAACTTCTTATGGCTTTTTTAGTAATCCGCATTCCGTTCWCGAATTAGGTGAATGGAGGCGCTATGGGGACAAACTGTGCGAGTTGCTGATTGATGAAGATAAACCAGCTAAAAGGATGAGCAAATTGTGGAGGATTGTTCATAATGAATTGTTGATGTGCCAGGCAGAGAAAAGGGCAGCCGAAGGGGTCAAGATAGCGCAGGAGAAAAATCGTGGTTATGCTGATTCACCGGATTCTAATACTCCAAACCCCTCTTTGCTTGCTGTTGCTGATATACCCTCACCTGCACCAAGTGCCCCTCCCCTTGCACCCGCTCAAGCGGACGTCCCTAAACATGGCGATCGGGAACTACCCCGTTCCCTGCCGCCCCTGCAGCCCTTGCCGCTCCCTCCAACTGCATCTCTCAGTAGCCAGGAGCCTGTCCCTGGGGCAGAATCTGACCTTGCGGAGGCCATGGCCAGAGAGCRAAGGGAGCTCTGGGGGGCGGTTGCCCGCCAAGGGATGGGAAACGGGGACGCTGATCTTGTTACAGCAGCYCAGGAGACCTTGGCGTTTCCTGTCGTTTATGAACCTAATCCCCAAGGGGATGGACAGCGTGCGAGGGTAGAGAATTTGGATTGGAARATGCTAACCCAGTTGCGTGCTACAGTGGGGAATTATGGAGTCACTAGTGAACCGGTGAAACAGATACTCGATTACATGTTTACTGCTCAGATCCTCCTGCCTGCAGATATTAAGGGTATTGCCAAATTGATTTACACCCCGCATCAACAGTTGCTTTTTGACGCGCGGTGGAAAGAGGAGGCTGTGCTTAGCGCAAATCTCCAAAGACCCCAGGGAGATCCCCTAGCAGGGATTACTGTTGATGAACTTATGGGCAGTGGTGTGTTTGTCCGTGTGGAAACACAGGCTCCTTTAGGGGCTAATAAACTCCGGGAGGTGATGGCGGTGGCAAGGAGAGCGATGGATAAAATAAAAGCGATAGGAGGTATTCCTATTTATATGGGGATAAAGCAGGGTAGGGATGAACCGCTTGGTGCCTTTGTTGATAAAATCATAGAAGCTCTGTCAAAGGCAGGAGTGTCAGATCACATGCAAGATGCCMTGCTTAAGCAATGCATTTTGCAAAATGGTAATTCTACAACACGAACTTTAATCAGTTCGACCCCAGGGGACTGGAAAGTGCAAGATCTTTTAGATAAAACAGCATCTATGCCGATTGGCCCCCAGGTGTTTTTAGTGAACGCTTTGCAGAAAATAGGGGATAATTTAAAAGAAGGGTTACAAGGACATGCTACAGTTCTGCGAGAACAGACTATTAGCTCTCAGAATCAGGTYATGGCAGCTCTTGCTCCCCTCCAAGCAGCAGCCGCTCGCCCCCGCACTACTACTAGTGGTCAAGTGAAATGTTATCGATGTGGAAACACCGGACACATCCGCCGGGAATGCCAGGCTACTGGGATTTGGTGCGGAAAATGCCAAACCAACACGCATAACACACGGGCTTGTCGGAAGAAGCAGGGAAACTTGAAGAACAGCGCGAACGGCGGCCACGCGGGGACACAAGTAGCAGCTGCAGCAGTCGCACCCCTCAACAGCGTACCTCCCAACAACTCCAACCAGCAACCAGCGGGAGCCTCGGCTTGGACCTGGCAGCCTCACTAGATGTGGATATTTTAACTACTCAGCTACATAAGATCCCCACTGGACTTTATGGACCTATCCTTATCAATGAACAACCAATAGGAGGGTTACTTATTGGTCGCTCGTCTGCCACTGCTTTGGGATTATATGTTGCACCTGGAGTTATTGATCCTGACTGCAAAGGGGAAATTATGATTATGGCCCACACCCCATATCCTCCTGTGCGGATACCAAAAGGACAGAGACTGGCCCAATTGGTCCCGTTGCCACAGTTAACAAAAGGATTACCGGCGCTTACCCACACTCCTAGACCAGAAGGTGGGTTTGGGTCAACGGGTGGTTTAACACTGCTCACTTTGGATCTAAGTACTCGGCCAAAGAGATCTTGCCGCCTGACATATCAAGGCCACAGCACCGTACTCAATGGACTTTTAGATACAGGTGCTGACTCCAGCGTAATTGACCCTGCACACTGGCCTTTACATTGGCCAACATTACCTTCACCAGTCGCTGTTACCGGGATAGCAGGAATGACGTTGGCTCATCGTACGCCCGTCCTCACCGTGGA
>NW_026625739.1:3311-4794 GCF_030028575.1 Malurus melanocephalus | reverse complement strand
GAAGAATTTCACATTACATTCTGGTTTGAGACTGAACGAGAAGTAGAAGAATTTGTTATCCCCTCCTTGCATAGGAACTTTTTGCGCTTTTATCAGATTGCTTGCTTAGCTTGCTTTGCTTATGATCATCAGGCATGGGTAAAACTTTACTGTGCAGGTTGTAAGCAGCCTTGGTGGGTTTATCAAAGCACTCTTAGGGACGGGCTGTGGTGTCGCAATTGTGACTTTTCCTGGCACCAAGAAACACCCCAACGAGCATTAACCGCATTAACAGGGGATAGCGTTCTTGACAGCCTTGCTAGAATTGAAAATAARGACGATTTATATCTCCGAAGCCTGGCTTGGAGAGTGCAACACATAGTAAAAAAGATACTGGCAGATAAGCGTTCTGTAATCCTAGAGACCCGTTGCAAAAAAGGGATCGATGTACCTACCTATTACCAAGTATCACCAAATCAATGGGACAATGTTTGTCGTAGGACAAAGAAAGTAACCCAATGAATATCTAATCAGTTGTTTTRSRGCAGMTATTTATGTGTTTCCACTCCAGCAGGCTCTGCAAGAAGTCCAGCTCGGTGAACAGAACCAGCCGAGGAACCTCAGCATCCCCTAAGGAGTGCTTAAAAACCATTGAAGAAACAGCAGGAGAAACTACACAAGAAGGCTGGGGTCTGATACAGCAATTGCAACTTGTGGACTTCAGCTGGGTTGCGGTTGCTGTAACAGAATTCAGTCTTGTTATTTTGCTTGCTTATTCTGCTTGCTTGTTAAGTATAAAGTTAGCAAAAATGAAAAGAGGTTGGTTAATTGGTTTTGTTATGTTAGTGTTAGAAGCACTACAGAGTAATGGGATGCTGAAAGATATAGATGTTCGACAGAACATGTGGGTTACTTGGGCAAATCGAACAAATACTAAATCCTTTTGTTTGGCTCTCGCATCGGCTTCCGATCCTTTYCAAACATGCTTGATCGGATTGCCTGGRTTTGACCGTAAGTCCTTTGCAAACTATTCCACCAAATCATGCACACCACATATGAATGAGAGCTATTGCACAGCACTATTGCTAAGTGGCTTGAATCAAACTTTACGCTGGGACCCTCAGGAGTTAAACTTAGCAGGGTCTCGTCCCCTARGGAAAAATGAGACTGGTTGCATCTATTTGGGTAATTATTRGTGGAAAACAAAAGACAAAATAACCACATTAAAGTCCAGACGTTTCGACCCTAACCATTGTGGAGAGTATCGCCCTTATGGTTGGGAGATAGGTCATATCCGAGTCTGGGCTAACAAAAGTGCAATGGCCCTCCCTGAAAATGTTTTCCTTATCTGTGGAGATCGAGCTTGGCATGGTATTCCCAGGTATGCTCATGCAGGTCCTTGTTACCTGGGAAAATTGACTCTTTTAGCTCCTAATAGAACTGCCATTGAAGCCTTAAAAAACAGTCCAGTTATAAAACGTTCCAAAAGAGACATTAAACAATT
>NW_026625739.1:0-924 GCF_030028575.1 Malurus melanocephalus | reverse complement strand
ACCCCGGAGATTTGGGCTCTTTTGTCCCCCAGAGCTGCTCCGAGCCCGGCAGCCCCCAGCGTTCAAACCTTGGCGGTATTTTTTTCCAGCGGAATCCACGGCAGGAACTGAACCCTTTCACCATAGTTGGACTTTGTGATCTTCGAGGTCTTTTCCAGCTTAAACGGTTCTGATTCCTCTGCTGGCTTTTCTCCATATCGAAACCAAAGCTGGAGTCAGCAGGAAAAAAAAAAAAAACACCACGAGGCACAAAGCAACAGAAAAGAGCAAAGCAGGAACCCTCACAAGCGCAGGAAAGACAGAGCAGGAGCATCAAGACTTGGATAGGGATATCTAAAGGCACCGGCAGCCTGTCAGCATCCCAGGTTTCCTTCCAGATGCTGAACTGGGGCAGATTTGGAGCTTTTGCTCCGAGCACAGACCCTTTGGAAGAACCAGCCCCTGAAACTGCACTTGGTGTGGAGCTCGATTTTCCCATTTCAGCCTCTCCGTGCAGGGATGAGGCTCAAACGGGAGCCCTGGGGGGAGTCAGAGCTGAAAAATCATCCCGGGTTTGACCCCGGCACGGCTGAGCTGGAGCGGCCGCACGGAGAGGAGAAGGAGGAGGTGAAGCAGTGCCCGGCTTCCCGGCAGGAGGGAATTGCCGAAGGAATTCCAACCAAAAATCACCGCGAGGATCCCACTCCCGTCCCCCCAACCCCCTCCAGTTTCTGTCCCCACCCATCTGGGGGTCCCCAGAGGACCCGACCCCCCGGTACCTGCACCCTGCGGGGGTGGGGGGCTCCCCACAGCCCCCGTTTGCCCCGTCGGTCCAAGACCATGTAGCCCTCCTCGTCCTCCATGTCACGGCAGAGCCGGGGGGGACAGGCTGGGGACACGGGGGAGGTGACACCGGGCTGGGGACACGGGGGAGGTGACACCGGG
>NW_026625738.1:9427-10546 GCF_030028575.1 Malurus melanocephalus | reverse complement strand
TGTATTTGCCCACAATTACACTAAAAATTCAGATGCAAAGGGAACAGGATAACAAAAAGTGCTGCTGTCTGTGACTCTGCAGCTTGACTGTGCATTGGAAGGTATCAAGAGCTGAAATTTGTGCCCAGTSTCTGCTCACCAACACAGTGATGGATGATCTTGCAATGCTTTGCTGACAGTGGCAGGGCAGACCATCAGCAAAGAGCTGCACAAAGCAGGGGCAGGAAAAAACATTTTAGACAGAATTCAGTGCAGGTGAATTAAAAGAAATGGAAGCGTGAACAGAACAATCCTGAACTCACCTGCAGAGGGAGGGGTTGTTATTACTGAGAACTGAACTCCTGGGGTATGACAGCTGCTGGCATAACATGACTGTCCTCAGAAACAATCCAAAAAAAGTGAATTAGAAGCTGTGAGAAGACAGAGAATAAAATCATGCTGCTATTTCATGTTCTACATGTCCAGACCTTGAGCTCTTTGAGCCACTCCATTCCCTCCCACCTCAAAAAGGATAGGTTGTAACAGAAAAAGATTGGGACAGTGGCAGAAATAAAGATCCAAAATATAGAGCTCTTTGAACAGATTGGGGCTGTCCAGCCTGGAGAGGGCAGCAGAAAATGAACATCTTTAACATTTGCAAAGGGCTGCCCTGTGTCCCTGTCAGAGAGGAGAGAACTCTGCAAGGAAGGATGGAAGCTGAGCCTGGGGGAGGGAGAAGGAGAGATGGCTCAGTGTTTGCTTTTCACTGCCCAAATCTTTACTTTTGGCAGCAAATTAAACTGATGCTTCTCAACCTGAGTCAGCTGTGCTATAACAGTAACAGATCAGMWATCTCCCTGYTCAGATCTTGGAGCATGAGCTTTATAATCTGGTTTTAGCCAGCATTTCCTGCCCTTGTCCCGCTGAGCATGGACAGAGTGGCCATGAGCCAAGGCTGACACACCAAAGGTGCTTCAGCATCTCTTAAATCAGCACCACTTGAGAAGTGAAGGCATTATGGAGAAAGAGGGAAGATAAATCTCTGTTATACACCTACTGCTGACCACTGTCAAGGGTGAAAACCTTCCTGTTGGGTCTTGTATTCTTAAAACCATTATGTTAAAACAAAATAGTTTTGTA
>NW_026625738.1:4052-6634 GCF_030028575.1 Malurus melanocephalus | reverse complement strand
TGTGCTTTAACACCATTAGTGAAGTTGTTTTATAGTCAGAACATTTGGTGACTCCAAAGATTCCATCCCATTTTGAAATGACTGTGTTTGAAATCATAGGATGCCTTGAATTAGCCATTCAGCATCAAAAAATGTTGAATACCTCTTACATTTTCAAAGTCTGCTCAGGACATTCTGAAAGCTGAGGTATGTACAGAACTTTCACTTCTTTAACGAAGTTCCAGACATAGCAGCATTTATATATCTCTAATATTCTAGTACGAGTGAAATGCAGTTCTTAATGTTACCACACATTTCCTGTATGCAGGTAGCAAACTGCATTTTCATCAATGGGGAGCTCAAAACCCAGCAGTTTTGTTGAGGTCATTGTGGCTCAGGCTGTGAATTTGGGTTTGCAGTCCCACATTATTGCTGGGGTCACTTGTGACTTGTGAATTCTCTATCCTGAGAAAATAAATATTTGAGCTCAGTTAAGAAATAAGCAAGCACAAATGAAAACTAGATCAACTTTCTGAGCTGGACATCAGGAGAGATTTCATTACAACCCTGATAAGTAAATAAATTCTATAGTAATGCACCCTTGTTTTGAAGGAGTTGTTTCTATGCTGAACCAGTTGGGTAAATTCTGTCTCCTTTGGGTTTTTGACTCTGTACCTGTCAGCACAATTTGGCAGGTGCTTCCCAGAGGAGTTCAAACACACTGGCATGCAGTTAAAGGAGATTATTTGAAGTGCAATGAGTCTGTAGGCTGCAACAAGCACCATACATCACTGTCACACAGAGAAGCTGGTGTGACCCCAAGATCTGCCATCCTCTAAGCAGACCTCCCAGCCCCCTGAGCTCACCCCATTTCTTCTCACACTCTTTTAGAAAAGGTTGTGTTTGACTTTGGCAGGTCTTCCTGTTTACTTACATCTGACTGGAGAAATTGCAGCAAAGCAGGAGCTCCTCTGCATGAGCAGAGAAATGAGAAGAGCAAACACTCTTCCAGCAGTGTTCTGGAGAACACTTAATGCTGTTTTCTGCACATTAAATCATGGAAAGACAAACAGCAGTAGCAGCAAACAAATACCTTTGAAAAGCAACCTCTGTGCTGTGTCAATACCCAGCTTGCCTTTCAGCTGGAACAGTGTCTAAGTGAATTTGACCACCTAGAAGAGAGTGGAATGAAAATTCGGGTTACTTACATTTCAATGTGTCCCAGACCAGCACCTCCCACACATTAATTGCAATTGGAGAGGTTTGTGTTCCATTGCCAGCAGCAGCTTTCAAAAGTGATATGTGAGCATACACCCTGCCTCACATAGAAGCTGGGATTTTTTACTGAAACCTTAACAAATATCTTGGTAAACACAAATACATAGTGACTTTAGTATAGAAATTAACATATCTGCTAATTCCTGCTCTTGTGCAGGATGAAAGACAGTCTTTTTTTAATTATGGGAAAGCAGAATCATGACCTGCTGTGTGGCTAAAGCTGCTCAGCTGGGCAGGCTGTGATACTAATGTGTGATTAAGAGCTTGTAACTGATGCCATTTGGGCTTGCCATATAAAGAAATGAGCTTTCACCTCTAATTTTCTTCTCCCTGTAGTGCTGCACAGAGGACTTTCGCTTTGCAGACCAATTAGGCACTATAATTACTCTGAACTGTGCTTCAGTGGCATCTACAGGCTGGCTGTGCGCTGTGATTATTGGTTTTTATTGCTTAGTTTTAAATCAAGGTTCTATCTTCCAATTGGTCTGTGCCCTTAGATTTGAATGCACTTTCCCTGCAGCTTCCAAAAACCTCTTCATAATTTTCAGAGCATAAATACCTCTAAAAGTTGAAAAGCAAAGCGTTCTGTTGAAGTCTTGGCTGAATGGCTCTCTCCTAGGGAATACTGGATTTCCAGTTGCTGGTGTAAGGACTCCCAGGTTTCTGTAGCATGACAATTAATAATATTTATGAGAGTTCACATGACCATCAAGGTTTTTAAAAAACACCTATATATTTCCAGCTGAGAAAAGGCATTTTGTCAGGTGAAAAATGTGTTTATCCCTTGTATTGAGTTATTGCATCTGTAAAGACCAGAATTTCTCACTACATTTAAAAAAAACAATACTGGAGGGTGCAATGCAGGGCAATGACTGAATTGATCCCGGGCTCTGCCAACTTCTTCATTTTAATAGCTGGCTGGCTGCATTCACCTCCTGAAGCGATGTGGGGTGGATTTCCCTGCTCTTCTGAAGAACTGGATTAACAACCCCTGTTGTATCCATGCACGGTGCCCTTTGCCCTGCCATGGTCATGTTTCCACCCAAAATGTGGCAGTGGTCTGTGCACAGAAGGAAGCAGAGAATATCACGCTTTGCTTTGCTCAGAAGAGGCAGGAGGAGCTGTTCATCCTCCACTTTGTATATTCCCTTTATTTTTTAAATGGCTCCTCATCCTGCTGCATAAATGGATGGAATAAAAAGAGGATTTATTCTAATTACACTGAAAACATATGTATGTAGAACTATTATAATATCCCTGATGGCATAAGGGCACTGGAGCCTTCAGACAGAGATAAAACTTGTGCTCAGAACCTGATAAAAGCC
>NW_026625738.1:0-2910 GCF_030028575.1 Malurus melanocephalus | reverse complement strand
TATTTTTGGTTTTGTTTGTTTGTTGTGGGGGTTTTTGTTTGTTTGCTTGTTTTGATTTTTTAATTTTTTTTGTGTGTGGGTGGGGTTTTTTGGTGTTCATTTTTGTTTTTTGTTTGGTTTGGGTTTGGTTGGATTTTTTTGGGGGAGGGTGGCTTTTTTTTTGCTTTTCATTTTTGTTTTGTTTTGTTTAGATAGATAATTTAAAGCAGCTCTAGCTGATGAGTTGGAGCCCAAGACAGAATCCAAAAGCAGGTCTTTCCTTTCACCTCTGCCTTTTCTCCAAGTGTCTTCCAGCCTCCTGAAAGAAAATGGATTATACAGAGCTGCGTTTTCATCTTTGCAACAGGATCCGTGCAACAAACTTTTCCACTATGAAGAGCTTTGGACCTTTTTTCTGCGTGAATCATGAAAACTTCACATTCTTTTTTTGCTCTTGAAATAGGGCAGGAGGCCACATTTAGGTGTGCAAAGCACAGGGCAGCCCCACTCTGTGACCAAAACCAAGCACAGCCTTTTCTTTCCCCACCTTCAATCCCCAGGGAGCTGCACAAGGTGTGGGCTGGGAAACAAGAACTGCCCAAAGCTGCACAGGCTGGCAGTGCCAGAACAAAACTCCTTTTCTACCTGTGCCAAAGAGATCAGAGCAAATCTGCCACTCCAGAACACAGCACAGGGGCTTGGGCAAGGGAGGAGCAGAGAGGGAGGTGTGCTTTGGGGAAAAAAAAAACAAACCAAAAAAAAACATTCCTGGAGCAGGGAAACAGGAAGGAGGGAGAGACTGGGAGGAAAGAAACTCAGGTTCACAGAATCACAGAACCATTTAGGTTGGAAAAGGCCTCTGAGATTTATGGCCTCACAATTATGAATAACGTGATTACCAATGGTTTTATTGGTGGGTCAAGATTATCAAATACATTGACATGGGCTGTTTTGAGGATTTGTCAGATTTAATCTGTCTAGATGCTTTTACCTGGGGAAAGAACAGCATGCCTCCCTCAAAAGTGGAGCTGTCTAACAAAATTTGTGGCTCATTTCACACATCTAAATTGTTGCCACAGGCTAGGGAATATTTGAAGCATGCATTTCAGGCTTGTAAATTCAGTAATCCCCCATGACCTTTAGCTCTTGATCATCTTTAAAATCTTTTTAAAAACAAAATTGTCTTAAGACCTGTCATGACATTAGAGTTCAATAGAAGCATTTGAACTAGTATAAATAATAAAATACAGAAAATATTGAAGTAATTATTTAATTGTCAAGCCTTATGAATGGATGCTAATCCTAATAATTCAGAAAACATTGATTTGTAGAATTGGTATAAGAAGTGATTTTAATTTAATTTTTAATTTACTGCTATACTTCCTCCACAMGTTTGGCTGAACTCTCCATGCCAGATCCAATACTGAAAAGGCCTAACTCCAAATCTCATAGTTTAACAGAATATATTTTCTTAGTGTGACCAGGAAGAAGGATCATGAAATTGCCAGGAAGTTCTTCTTACAGAGTCATCAAATTTAAGAGCCTTGGTTTAAAACTGTTCCCTATTCTCCTATCATCTATCTGTCCTTGTCAAAATACTAATACACTGTTACACATCCTAGAGTTTTGTTTGTTTTTTTTTTTACTTCTAATCAGAATCTGGGAGTGAATTTATTTCAAAAGAATTGGCAGTTTTATTTCCTTCCTTTTTTTAATACTGACTAATTTCTTTCTATTTTTTTTTCTAATTAAAAACTATCTGTCCTAATGATTTTGTGCTTAGGGATACTTTTAATAGGTGGAATTTCTGTTGCTGATTTTATCAAACACTCTGTTATTGGCAATTTGGAAATCAGAAAATTTGGATTGGTGGAGGAGAATTTTGGAAGCAAGAGAGGTGTTTTGGAAACGCAACCTTTTCCTTGAGAAATGTGTGCTTTACTATTTAATAGTAAAGAAGCGAGTACTTTTATTTTTTTCCCAGATGCAAAGGCTAAAGAAGAAACCTGATGGACAGAGGGGTCTGAGCCAGCTCCCTTCAAGGGCAGTAGCAAAATGACCTGCAGCTAAGTGCCATTAGCACTGGCTGTTAATTGGAGAAACAGGAGGTCAGGACATGATGCAAAGAGGCAGCTTTGTAGCAAAAGCAGCCAAGAGGGGAGAGTGAAGTTAAAGGGAATAAGTGATGAGGACTGGATGCTGAATGCAGATGGAAATGTGCAGTGGGGTTTTGGTCACTGGCTGCTTAATTCCTTTTCTTGCAGGTGGCCATCGGTGGCCTCTGTTTTCTCAGTATTTGAATCACAGCAAAGTAGTTCCTAATCAGCACTTCCAGTGGCTTTTATGGTTTGCAATACACAAAGTTATTTAACTGGCTTAACTGGTGAAACGTGGGCTTTAATATAAGAAAAAGGAGGCTATAAGACCCCTGCAAAGTCCATTTTTGTCTCTTCTGTTTGAAAAAAGAGGGAATTAATATTACTCAAAATGCAAGAAGAGTTCTCTCCTATGTTCCTCCTTTTTGTGGCCAGTGTTGAATTTTTCTGGAGGGTTAAATCCATATTTTGAGTCTTCACTCCAGTCCACCAACTGCCTGTAATTCTCTGCTGCAATACCACAGGTATGAGTGAATACCCTTAAAAACATGAAAAAATCTGTGGAGAGTTTGTTTGGTTTTTTTTTCCCCCAAAGAATTTTTTAGTAAATACTATGTATCACAGTGATAATACGGGACTGGATGGGATCTACCCTAAGGGTGCTGAGGGAGCCGGCAGGAGGGCCGAGGCAAACACCTTTCCATCATTTTTAAACTTCCCATCATTTTTACCCTTTCCACCATTTTTAACCATCCCTGTTTAACCAGGAAGGCCCCAGTTACCTGTAGGTTGGTRAATGTGACACACATTTACAGGAATGGTGGGGAGGATCCAG
>NW_026625737.1:5837-8087 GCF_030028575.1 Malurus melanocephalus | reverse complement strand
GACTTCCGGTTCATGGGCGCCGCCATTTTGGAAGCGCTTCAACTTCCCCATGGGCGCCGCCATGTTGAGGGGGAAAACCGGAAGTACCGATATACAGAGCCGCCATATTGAAAATGGGAAACTTCCGGCGAATGGGCGCCGCCATGTTGAGCGGACCGGAAGTGTTGCTGTGTGTGAGCCACCATATTAACGCGACGAACCGGAAGTTCCCCATGGGCGCCGCCATGTTGAACTCGCACGCCCCCACCCCAAATTTTGGGTCCTAAACCCCTCCCCCACCCCCAAAATCACCCAAAATTGGGTCTAAAATCTCTGAAAAAAACCTAATTTCTCCCTCCCAAAATTATCACATCCCCAAAATTCTGAGAATTCCTAAAAACGCGGGAATTTCCCCCCAAAAAAACCAAAGAAACTTTTTTTGAGCCAAAATTTTTTATTGTCAGGACCCCCTTGAGGACCCCAAAAAATCCGGGCAGTGTCACCTGCAAAGAGAAAAAAATAGGGATTAATGTGGAATCCTAAAATCCGTTCAAAAATTCCTAAATTTGAGTAAAATTTGACCAAAATTTGAGTAAAATTTGACCGAAATTTGACAAATTTGCCCCAAGATTTTGATTTTTGGGGCCCCCTCAGACCTCCCCGGGGTCAAATCCTGGGGGGGGCACGGGAATCCTCAGGGGGTGTCAGAGCCCAGTGCTGCCATCATGGGGGGCCCCAAAAAACCCCAAATTTACCCCAAAATTGACCTAAAATCCCCTTTAATTCCCTCTAAATTCCAAAAATCCCAAAATCCCCCCAAAATTCACCAAAAAATCTCCAAAAACCCCATTTTAACCCTCAAAAATCTCTTTTAAATCCCAAAAAATTCACTTTAAATCCCAAAAAAATTCACTTTTAACCCCCAAAAATCCACTTTAAATCGCTCTAATTTCACCGAATTTTTTCCAAATTTTTCCTAAACACTCCCAATTTTTTCCCAAACTCACCAAATCTGATAAAATGATAATTTTTATATTTTTTGTGCTCAATCCTCCTCCTCGTCCTCGCCGCCCCCGGAGCCCCCCTGGCCCTTTTTGGCGTTTTTTCTCTTCACTCTCCCTGAACTCCCCAAAATCCCCAAAAATCCCCCAAAAATCCCCTTTAACTATTCTAAACTCCCAAAATCCCAAAATCCTCCAAAAATACACTTTAAATCCCAAAAAAACACCATTTTAACCCTCAAAAATTTCTTTAAAATCCAAAAAAATTCACTTTAAACCCCCAAAAATCCACTTTATATCGCTCAAATTTGACCAAATTTTTTCCAAATTTTCTCTAAATATCCCAAAACTCACCAAATTTGGTAAAACACCAATTTTTATATTTTTTGTGCTCAATCCTCCTCCTCGTCCTCGCCGCCCCCGGAGCCCCCCTGCCCCTTCTTGGCGTTTTTTCTCTTCACCCTCCCGGGGCGGCCGCCGCCGTAGGGGGATCGAAGGGAGAAGTCGATGTGTTTTTGGGAGTCCAAACGCACGATGAACGAGGGAATGTTCACCACCTGCTTCCTCACCCTGGAATTTGGGAAAATTTAAAAAAAATTTGGGGTTAAAATTCCAAAATTTGACATTTTTACACCAAAATTTGCAGATTCGGGAGCGAAAAAATGAGATTTTTATGGCTTTTTTATGGTGTAAAATGGGATTTTTGGGGTTGGGGTGAGGGATGTTCACCACCTGCTTCCTCACCCTGGAATTTGGGAAAAAAAAAAAAAATTGGGGTTAAAATTCCAAAATTTGGGGGTTTTACGGCAAAAAAAATTTGGTTCCAGAGCTCGGAGAATCTGCAGGAAAATCGATGGGGAAAAACCCCAAAATTTGGGGGATTTGGACCAAAATTTCACCTGCAAATGCCCCAAACCATCCCAAATTTATGCAGAAGGGGTGTGAAAATGTGTTGGACCTCAAAATTTGAGAAAAAAACCCCAAAATTTGGGTCAAAATCCTAAAAATTTGAGGCAAAACTTTCGCGAGATTTGGAGCAAAACCCGTGGGAAAAACGCAAAAATTGGGGAAAAAAACCCCAAAATTTGGGATTTAACCCCAAAATTTCTGACTGAAAATTTGCAAACCATCCCGAATTTGTCTAAAAATCCTAAATTTGTCCAGAAATGTGGGGTTTTACCTGGCTGTGCACCCCTTCGCAAGGTGTACGGCACAGCCGCAGTGAGCCTTGCCGACTGTTCCCGTTTTGGGGGTTTTTTCACCCAAAATT
>NW_026625737.1:4478-5608 GCF_030028575.1 Malurus melanocephalus | reverse complement strand
AGAAATAAAAGGGAAAAAATCAGAATTAAAAGTAAAAAAACATAAATAAAACAGAAAATTTAGGAAACAAAAAAGAAAAAGAAAAAAGGCACCAAAAAGGGGGTTTTTAACCCCAAATCCTCACCCTCAAAGAGGCGCCGCGGGTCCTTCTCGTCGAGCGTGAGCAGCTCCCGCGCYGCTTTGCGGATTTTGGCCAAAGTGAACTTCACTCTCCACACCTCGCGCTTGTTCCTCAGCCCATACTCTCCTAAAATATAAATATCGCGATATTTTTAAAATTCCAAATTCGCCAAAAAAAAAAAAATTTAATATTTTTTTTTATTATTTTTTATTTTACCGATGAGTTTGAGCTCCTGGTCCAAGCGCGATTTCTCGAAGGGGCGCCGCGGGGTCACGTAGGTTTTGCGACAAACCCAACTCCGGGCGACCGGCATCGCGACTAAAAGGGGAATATCGTGATATAAAAACTGTCATAAATGGGGTTTGACCCTTCCCGGGGCCCCAAATCCCAAAAAAATCCCAAAAAATCCCCCAAAAAAATCCGAAAAAATCAGCCCGAAATAGCGCAGAGTCAGGGGAGCCTCAGAAAATATCGCGACTAAAGGGAGAATATCGCGATATAAAAACTGTTCTAAATGGAGTTTGACCCTTCCCGGGGCCCCAAATCCCAAAAAAATATCTCAAAATATCCCCCAAATCCCCAAAAAATCCAAAAAAAATCCGAAAAAATCAGCCCGAAATAGCGCAGAGTTAGAGGGGGCTCAGAAAATATCGCGACTAAAAGGGGAATATCGTGATATAAAAACTGTTCTAAATGGGGTTTGACCCTTCCCGGGGCCCCAAATCCCAAAAAAATCCCCCAAAAAATCCCCCCAAAAAACCCCAAAAAATCAGCTCGAAATAGCGCAGGGTTAGGGGGGAAACTCAGAAAATATCGCGACTAAAGGGGGAATATCGCGATATAAAAACTGTCCTAAATGGGGTTGGAACCTTTCCGGGGCCCCAAATCCCAAAAAAATCCAAAAAAAATCCCCAAAAAATCAGCCCAAAATAGCGCAGAGTCGGGGGGGGCTCAGAAAATATCGCGACATGGGCCCCAGGGAAAACCACCCCCCCAACCCAAAATCAAC
>NW_026625737.1:0-2121 GCF_030028575.1 Malurus melanocephalus | reverse complement strand
TCTGTCTGTGTGTCCATCTGTGTGTCCGTGTGTCCATCTGTCCATCTGTCCGTGTGTCTGAGTGACCACTGACCATTGAGTGACCATTGGGTGACCATCTGTCTGTCTGTCCGTCTGTGTGTCCATCCGTGTGTCCGTGTGTCTGTCCGAGTGACCACAGTGACCATTGAGTGACCATCCGTGTGTCTGATTGTCCATCTGTCCGTGTGTCAATCTGTGTGTCCGTGTGTCTGAGTGACCAAGGAGTGACCGCTGAGTGACCATCTGTCTGTCTGTCTGTCCGTGTGTCCATCTGTGTGTCTGAGTGACCATTGGGTGACCAATGAGTGACCGTCTGTCTGTCTGTCCGTGTGTCCATCCGTGTGTCTGTCTGTGTGTCTGAGTGACCACTGAGTGACCACAGTGACCATTGAGTGACCATTGAGTGTCCGTCTGTCCGTGTGTCTGTCTGCGTGTCTGTCCGAGTGTCCATCTGTCCGTGTGCCTGTCTGTCCGTGTGTCTGAGTGACCAATGAGTGACCACAGTGACCATTGAGTGATCATCTGTCTGTGTGTCCGTGTGTCCATCTGTGTGTCTGTCTGTCCGTGTGTGTGTGAGTGACCACAGTGACCATTGGGTGACCATTGGGTGTCCATCTGTCCGTCCGTGTGTCTGTCTGTGTGTCTGTGTGTCTGTCTGTCCGTGTGTCTGAGTGACCACTGAGTGACCATTGAGTGACCATTGAGTGTCCGAGTGTCCGTCTGTCCGAGTGTCCGTCTGTCCGTGTGTCTGTGTGTCCATCCGAGTGTCCGTGTGTCTGTCTGTGTGTCTGAGTGACCACCGAGTGACCGTGAGTGACCATTGAGTGTCCGTCCTGTCTGTGTGTCTGTCCGAGTGACCATCCGTCTGTCTGTCCGTCTGTCTGTCCGTGTGTCTGTGTGTCTGTCTGAGTGACCACTGAGTGACCACTGACCACTGAGTGACCATTTGAGTGTCCGTCTGTCCGTCCGTGTGTCTGTTTGTCTGTCTGTCTGTCTGAGTGTCCGTGTGTCCGTGTGTCTGTCTGAGTGACCACAGTGACCATTGAGTGACCATCTGTCTGTGTGTCTGTGTGTCCATCTGTGTCTGTGTGTCTGAGAGACCGCTGACCATTGGGTGACCATTGAGTGTCCGTCTGTCCGTGTCTGTGTGTCCATCTGTGTGTCCGTGTGTCCGAGTGTCCGAGTGTCTTGTGTGTCCATCTGTCTGTGTGTCTGAGTGACCAATGGGTGACCATTGAGTGTCCGTGTGTCCGTGTCTGTGTGTCCATCTGTGTGTCCGAGTGTCCATCTGTCTGTGTGTCTGTGTGTCCATCTGTCTGTGTGTCCATCTGTCTGTCTGTCTGAGTGTCTGTGTGTCTGTGTGTCTGAGTGACCACTGAGTGACCATTCGAGTGTCCGTCTGTCCGTGTGTCTGTCTGTGTGTCTGTCCGAGTGTCCATCTGTCCGTGTGCCTGTGTGTCTGTGAGTCTGAGTGACCAATGAGTGACCACAGTGACCATTGGGTGACCATCTGAGTGACCGAATGTCCGTGTGTCTGTCTGTGTGTCCATCTGTCTGTCTGTCCGTGTGTCTGTGTGTCCGAGTGTCTGAGTGACCACTGAGTGACCACAGTGACCATTGGGTGACCATTTGAGTGTCCGAGTATCTGTGTGTCCATCTGTGTGTCCGTCTGTCTGTCTGAGTGACCACTGGGTGACCATTGAGTGACCATTGAGTGTCCGTCTGTCCGTGTGTCTGTCTGAGTGTCTGTCCGTGTGTCCGTGTCCGTGTGTCCGAGTGTCCGTGTGTCTGTTTGTCTGAGTGACCACTGAGTGACCATTCGAGTGTCCATCTGTCCGTGTGTCTGTGTGTCTGAGTGTCTGTCTGTGTGACCATCCGTCTGTCTGTCCCAGTGTCCGTGTGTCCATCTGTCCGTGTGTCCGAGTGACCACTGAGTGACCGCTGAGTGACCATCTGTGTGTCTGTCTGTCCGAGTGTCCGTGCGTCCATCCGTGTGTCCGGTGTTTGTCTCTTATCTGTTATGTGCTATGTGTTATCGGTTATCAATTATCGGTTATCAGTTATTGGTTATCAATTATCGGTTATCGGTTATCGGTTATC
>NW_026625736.1:4595-9476 GCF_030028575.1 Malurus melanocephalus | reverse complement strand
TCCCAGGTGTGTCCAGGTGTATCCCAGGTGTGCCCAGGTGTATCCCAGGTGTATCCCAGGTGTGCCCAGGTGTATCCCAGATGTGCCCAGGTGTATCCCAGGTGTATCCCAGGTGTATCCCAGGTGTGCCCAGGTGTATCCCAGGTGTATCCCAGGTGTGCCCAGGTGTATCCCAGGTGTACCCAGGTGTGTCCCAGGTGTGTCCCCAGGTGTATCCCAGCTGTCCCCAGGTGTGTCCAGGTGTCCCCAGGTGTGATTTACCTGAACGCCCGTGGGTTGAGCCCAGCCAGGTGTGGCAGGGCGGAGCTCAGCGCGTTTTGCAGCATCAGCAATCTCCTGTAGGTTTTCTCCTGCATCGGCAGCAGCAGCCCCAGACCCCCGTCCAGTGTGGCTGTGGGGCCAGCGGGGTCAGGGCAGCCCAAACCCGGCCCCAAATCCCAGCAACCCAAATTCCACCCCAAACCCAGTCCCAAATCCCGGAAACCCAAATCCCAAAAACCCAAATCCCAACCCCAAACCCGGCCCTGAAGCCAGAAACCCAAATCCCAGAACCCCAAATTCCACCCCAAACCCGGCCCCAAGTCCCGGAAACCCAAATCCCAAAAACCCAAATCCCAAAACACAAATCCCAAACCCAAATCCCAAAAACCCAAATTCCAACCCCAAACCCAGCCCCAAATCCCGGAAACCCAAATCCCAAACCTGGCCCCAAATCTCAGAACCCCAAATTCCTTCCCAAATCCTGGAACCCTGAATCCCAAAACCCCAAATTGCATCCCAAATCGTGGCCCCAAATCCTGAAACTGAAATCCCAGAAACCCAAATCCCAAATCCAAACCCGGCCCCAAATCCCAGAACCCAAAACCCCAAATCCCTGAACCCCAAATCCCAAAAACCCAAATTCCATCCCAAACCCTGAACCCCAAATCCCAGAATCCCAAATCCCAAAACCCCAAATCCCAGAACCCATCCTAAACCTGAACCCGGCCCCAAACCCGGAACCCCAAATCCCAAAACTCCAAATCCCAGAACCCCAAATTCCATCCCAAATCCGGTCCCGAACCCAGAACCCCAAATCCCAGAACCCCAATCCTGGCCCCACAAATCCCACAACCCCAAGTCCCAGAACCCCAAATTCCATCCCAGAACCCCAAATCCCAAGCCCAAATCCCAGAGCCCCAGATTCTATCGCAAACTCGGCCCCAAACCCAGAAACCCAAATCCCAGAAACCCCAAATTCCATCAGAAACCCGGTCCCAAATCAAGAACCCCAAATCCCAAAACCCCAAATTCCATCCCAAATCCTGGCCCCAAACCCAGAAATCCAAATCCCAGAAACCCGAATCCCAGAAACCCGAATCCCAGAACCCCAAACTTCATCCCAAATCCCAAACCCGGCCCCAAATCCCAACCCCAATTCACAGTTCAGGGCTCTGGGTGGAGCCCACCTGGCCCCGCCCCTCACCCAACCAGGTGATGATGTGCCTGTTCTCCCAGGTGCCCCAGGTGTGTCCCAGCTGTGTCCCAGGTGTCCCCAGGTGCTCCAGGTGTATCCCCAGCTATCCCAGGTGTGTCCCCACCTGTCCCCAGGTATCCCCAGATGTATCCTCAGGTGTGTCACCCACTGAACCAGGTGATGTGCTTGTTCTCCCAGGTGTCCCAGGTGTGTCCCCAGCTATCCCAGGTGTGTCCCCAGGTCTCCCCAGGTGTCCCCAGGTGTCCCCCAGGTGTCCCCAGGTGTGTCACCCACCGAACCAGGTGATGTGCTTGTTCTCCCAGGTACCCCAGGTGTCCCCACCTGTCCCTGGGTGTCCCCAGGTGTGTCCCCACCTGTCCCTGGGTGTCCCCAGCTGTCCCCAGGTGTGTCACCCACCGAACCAGGTGATGTGCTTGTTCTCCCAGGTGCTGGAGCGCCGGTTGGGTCCCTCGGCGTGGCCGCGGCACGGTGTGCGCCAGAAGGTGTTGACGTGGGCGCCCACGTGGAAATCGGCGCGGCGCAACAGCCGCAGCCCCCCGAAGGACTCCTTGGCTGGGGAGACACAGGGGGGTCACCTGGGGGTCACTCGGGGGTCACCTGGGGGTCACTCAGGGGTCACCCGGGGTCACCTGGCCCCGCCCCACTCACCTTCGGGCAGGTACATGTAGACCAACAGGTTCCGGTCGCGGTCGGACACTGCGGGGACGGGAGGGGAAATTGAGGAAAATTTGCAGGAATTTGAGATAAATTTAACTGGATTTATCTGAATTCAACTAAAATTGAGAGCAAGTTACCTGGATTTATCCAAATTCAACCCAGATTCCATCCAAATCTACCCGGATTTACCCAAATCCACCCCAAATCCACCCCAAATCCTCCCAGATTTACCCAAATCCACCCAAATTCCATCCAAATTCACCCAAATTCAACCCAAATCCACCCAAATTCAACCCAAATCCACCCGGATTTAACCGAATCCACCAAATTTAACCCAAATCTACCTGGATTTATCCAAATTCAACCAAAATCAACACAAATCCACCTGGATTTACCCAAATCTACCCAAATTTAACCCAGATTTACCCAAATTCAACCCAAATCCACCCAGATTTACTCAAATCCACCCAGATCCACCCCAAATTCACCCGGATTTACCCAAATTCAACCCAAATCCACCCGAATTCAACCCAAATCCACCCGGATTTACCCAAATCCACCTGAATTCACCCCAAATCCACCCGAATTCACTCCAAACCCACTGGATTTACTCAAATCCACCCGAATTCACCCCAAATCCACCCGAATTCACCCCAAACCCACCCGGATTTACCCAAATCCACCCAAATTCAGCCCAAATTCACCCAAATTCAACCCAAATCCACCTGAATTCACCCCAAACCCACCCGAATTCACTCCAAACCCACCCAGATTTACCCAAATCCACCCGAATTCACCCCAAACCCACCGGAATTTACCCAAATCCATCCGAATTCATCCCAAATCCACCCAAATTCATGCAGATTTACCCAATCCCCCTGAATTCACCCCAAACCCACCGGAATTTACCCAAATCCACCCCAATTCACCCCAAATCCACTCCAATTTGCCCAAATCCCCCCGAATTCACCCCAAACCCGCCCCTGGCCGCCGTACCCAGGAAGCCGAGCTGGGACCCGTCCACCATGAAATCCACGCTGTACACCTCGAGCGGCTTCGCGTCCTGCGGGGACACAGCGGCCACTGTCACCGTGTCACTGTCACTGTCACCGTGTCACTGTCACCATCAATGTGTCACTGTCACTGTGAATGTCACTGTCATTGTGTCACTGTCACACTGTGTCACTGTCACACTGTACACCTCGAGCGGCTTCGCGTCCTGCGGGGACACCGGCAATGTCATTGTCACTGTGACACTGTCACCATCTCTGTGTCACTGTTACTGTCACTGTGTCACTGTCACTGTGTCACTGTCACTGTCACTGTGTCACTGTCACTGTGTCAATGTCACACTGTACACCTCGAGCGGCTTCGCGTCCTGCGGGGACACAGCGGCCACTGTCACCGTGTCACTGTCACTGTCACCGTGTCACTGTCACTGTGTCACTGTCACTGTCATTGTGTCACTGTCACTGTCACCGTGTCACTGTGTCACTGTCACACTGTACACCTCGAGTGGCTTCGCATCCTGTGGGGACACCGGCACTGTCACTGTCACTGTGTCACTGTCACTGTCACCATGACTGTCACTGTGTCACTGTCACTGTCACTGTCACTGTGTCGCTGTCATTGTCACCATGACTGTCACTGTCACTGTCACTGTCACTATGTCACTGTCACTGTCTCACTGTACACCTCGAGCGGCTTTGCGTCCTGCGGGGACACCACAGCACTGTCACTGTCACTGTCACTGTGTCAATGTGTCACTGTCACTGTCACTGTGTCACTGTGTCACTGTCACTGTGCCTGTCACTGTGTCACTGTCACTGTGTCACTGTGTCACTGTCACTGTGTCACTGTCACTGTGTCACTGTGTCACTGTGTCACTGTCACTGTGTCACTGTGTCACTGTCACTGTGTCACTGTGTCACTGTCACACTGTACACCTCAAGTGGCTTCGCGTCCTGCGGGGACACCGCGGGCACTGTCACTGTCACCATGACGGGGGTGTCATTGTCACCGTGACCACCAGGGTGGCACTGGCATTGTCACCACGATGGGGGTGGCACTGGCACTAGCACAGGGTGGCACTGTCATTGTCACCGTGATGGGGGTGTCACCGTCACTGTCACTGGAAATGGGTGTCACCGGCATTGTCACCGAGCCACAGGGTGGCACTGTCATTGTCACTGGATGGGGGTGGCACTGTCATGGTCACTGGCACCAGAAATGGGTGGCACCAGCGCTGGCACCGCAATGGGGGTGGCAATGTCATTGTCACCACGATGGGGGTGGCACTGTCACTGTCACGCTATAAACTTGGAGCGGTTTCGTGTCCTTTGGGGACACCGTGGTCACTGTCACTGTCATCGGCACTGTCACCAGGATGGTACCGGCATTGGCACCAGGGGTGGCACTGTCACTGCCACCAGCACTGCCATCAGGGTGGCACTGGCATTGGCATAGGCTGGCACTGCCACTGTCACCGTGACAGGGCTGGCACTGGCATTGTCACTGTGCCAAGGGTGGCACTGGCATTGTCACTGTGCCAAGGGTGGCACTGTCACTGTCACCGGAAATGGGTGGCACTGGCATTGTCACCATGATGGGGGTGACACTGGCATTGTCACTGGCACCGGAAATGAATGGCACTGTCACCAGCAGGGGGTGGCACTGTCATTGTCACCATGACAGGGGTGACACTGGCATTGTCACCAGCAGGGGGTGGCACTGTCATTGTCACCATG
>NW_026625736.1:0-3970 GCF_030028575.1 Malurus melanocephalus | reverse complement strand
GGGATGGCACTGGCATTGTCACCAGCAGGGGGTGGCACTGGCATTGTCACCATGACAGGGTGGCACCAGCACTGGCACCAGCAGGGGGTGTCACCGTCACTGTCACCGGAAACGGGGGTGGCACCAGCATTGGCACCGTCACCAGAAACAGGCGGCACTGTCACTGTCACCGGGTGGCACCGGCACTGGCACCGGGGGTGGCACTGTCATTGTCACCATGAGAGGGGTGGCACTGCCATTGTCACCGGATGGGGGTGGCACTGGCACCGGCACAGGGTGGCACTGTCACTGTCACCACGACGGGGGTGGAGCCGTCACTGGCACTAGCATGAGGTGCAAGGTTCACTAGCCCCATGGTCAGTTTGGTAGCCCACCTGGCTGACGAGCGACAGCGTCTTGCTCTCCTCCTGGTAGCCCAGAGGAAGGTTTGGTGGCCCTGGGGGCAGTTTGCTAGCCCCAGTGAAGGTTCAGTGGCCCCAGTAACCATTCACTAGCCCCAGTAACAATTCACTAGCCCCAGCGGCCGTTTGGTAGCCCACCCGGCTGACGAGTGATAGCGTCTTGCTCTCTTCCTGGTAGCCCCAGTGACAGTTTGGTAGCCCCAGGGAAGGTTTGCTAGCCCCAGTGACAGTTTGGTGGCCCTGTGGTTGGTGTTTGCTAACCCGGTGACCCCAGAAAGGTTCATTAGCCCCAGTAACCATTCACTAGCCCCAGGGTCAGTTCAGTAGCCCACCCGGCTGACGAGGGACAGCGTCTTGCTCTCCTCCTGGTAACCCCAGTGACAGTTTGGTAGCCCTGGAAGTGGTTTGGTAGCCTCAGGGAAAGTTCTATGACCCCAGGGAGGTTCTGTAATCCCAATGAGGTTTGGTAGCCCCAGGGTCAGTTCAGTAGCCCACCCAGCTGACGAGCGACAGCGTCTTGCTCTCCTCCTGGTAAAAGGTTTGCTAGCCCCAGGGGAGGTTTGGTAGCCCAGGGAAGGTTCAATGACCCCAGTGACCCCAGGGAAGGTTCACTAGCCCCAGTGGCTGTTTGGTAGCCCACCCGGCTGACGAGCGACAGCGTCTTGCTCTCCTCTTGGTAACCCCAGGGAAGGTTTGCTAGCCCCAGTGACAGTTTAGTGGCCCTACAGAAGGTGTTGGTGACCCAATGACCCCATGGTCAGTTTGGTAGCCCCAGGGTCAGTTTGGTAGCCCCAGGGTCAGTTCAGTAGCCCCAGGGTCGGTTCGGTAGCCCCAGGGTCAGTTCGGTAGCCCCATGGTCAGTTTGGTAGCCCCGAGGTCAGTTTGGTAGCCCCATGGCCAATTTGGTAGCCCCAGGGTCAGTTTGGTAGCCCACCCGGCTGATGAGCGACAGCGTCTTGCTCTCCTCCTGGTAACCCCAGTGACAGTTTGGTGGCCCCAGGGAAGGTTTGGTAGCCCCAGGGTCAGTTTGGTAGCCCCAGGGAAGGTTCAATGACCCCATGGTCAGTTTGGTAGCCCCATGGTCAGTTTGGTAGCCCCAGGGTCAGTTTGGTAGCCCCAGGGTCAGTTCAGTCGCCCACCCGGCTGACGAGGGACAGCGTCTTGCTCTCCTCCTGGTAGCCCCAGTGACAGTTTGGTAGCCCTGGGGGTGGTTTGGTAGCTCTATGGGAGGTGTTGGTGACCCGGGGACCCCAGGGAGGTTCATTAGCCCCAGTAACCATTCACTAGCCCCAGGGTCAGTTCGGTAGCCCACCCGGCTGACGAGGGACAGCGTCTTGCTCTCCTCCTGGTAGCGCAGCAGCGAGATGCTCTTCATGAGGTCGGCGGCGAGGATGAAGCTCTTGACGCTGATCATCTGGTGGATGTAGAGCTGCGTGTCGATGAACGCCATCCCCGTCAGCTCGTTGTCCTTCAGGCTCCACAGGAAGATCTGCGACAGGGACACCCGGGGGTCACCATGGTGGCCACTGAAATCACCCTTGGTGGCCACTGATGACCCCTTGGTGGCCACAGACACCTCCCTTGGTGACCCCTTGGGTCACGAGAGTCAGTGAAACCAATGGTCAGTGGCCACCAACGTTGTCCTTCAGGCTCCACAGGAAGATCTGCGACAGGGACACGGTGGCCACTGAAACATCCTTGGTGGCCACTGAAACCTCCCTTGGTGGCCACTGACACCTCTTGGTGGCCACTGATGCCTCCTTGGGTCATAAAACTGAAACCAACATTCAGTGGCCACCAAGATTTGCTCATTGTCCTTCAGGCTTCACAGGAAGATCTGCGACAGGGACACCGCGGTGGCCACTGAAATCATCCTTGGTGGCCACTGATGACCCCTTGGTGGCCACAGACACCTCCCTTGGTGACCCCTTGGGTCACGAGAGTCAGTGAAACCAATGGTCAGTGGCCACCAACGTTGTCCTTCAGGCTCCACAGGAAGATCTGCGACAGGGACACCCGGTGGTCACCGTGGTGGCCACTAAAATCACCCTTGGTGGCCACGGGAACCACCCTTGGTGGCCATTGATGACCCCTTGGTGGCCCCTCATGTCTTCAATATTCAACCAACATTGGCCACCAAGATTTGCTCGTTGTCCTTCAGGCTCCACAGGAAAATCTGAGGGGACACCCGGGGTGACCACTGAAACGGGCCCTGGTTGCCACTGATGACCTGTTGGTGGCCCCTCAGGTCTTCAATGTTCAACCAACATTGGCCACCAAGATTTTCACATTGTCCTTCAGGCTCCACAGGAAGATCTGTGACAGGGACATCCTGGGGTCACCATGGTGGCCACTAAAATCACCCTTGGTAGCCACTGATGCCTCCTTGGGTCATAAAACTGAGTGAAACCAACATTCAGTGGCCACCAATGTCAGCTCATTGACCTTCAGGCTCCACAGGAAGATCTGCAGGGACACCCGGGGTGGCAACTGAAACCACCCTTGGTGGCCGCTGACACCCCCATGGTGGCCATGGACACCCCTTGGTGGCCATTGACGACATTGATGTTATCAATATTCAACTAATGCTGAATGACCACCAAGATTTGCTCATTGACCTTCAGGCTCCGCAGGAAGATCTGAGGGGAGACCGAGGTGGCCACTGAAATCACCCTTGGTGGCCACTGATGGCCCCTTGGTGGCCACAGACACCTCCCTTGGTGGACCCTTGGGTCACAAAAGTCAGTGAAACCAATGGTCAGTGGCCACCAACATTGTCCTTCAGGCTCCACAGGAAGATCTGAGGGGACAGGGACATCCTGGGGTCACCACAGTGGCCACTAAAATCACCCTTGGTGGCCACTGACACCCCCCTTGGTCACCCCTTGGGTCATAAAACTGAGTTAAACCAACATTCAGTGGCCACCAATGTCAGCTCATTGTCCTTCAGGCTCCACAGGAAGATCTGAGGGGAGACCAAGATGGCCACTGAAACCACCCTTGGTGGCCACTGACACCTCTTGGTGGCCACTGATGCCTCCTTGGGTCATAAAACTGAAATCAACGTTCAGTGACCACCAAGATTTTCACATTGTCCTTCAGGCTCCACAGGAAGATCTGCGACAGGGACACCACGGTGGCCACTGAAACCACCCTTGGTGGCCACTGATGGCCCCTTGGTGGCCACGGACACCTCCCTTGGTGGACCCTTGGGTCACAAAAGTCAGTGAAACCAATGGTCAGTAGCCACCACCGTTGTCCTTCAGGCTCCACAGGAAGATCTGAAACAGGGACACCCGGTGGTCACCATGGTGGCCACTAAAATCACCCTTGGTGGCCACTGGAACCACCCTTGGTGGCCATTGATGACCCCTTGGTGGCCCCTCATGTCTTCAATATTCAACCAACATTGGCCACCAAGATTTTCACATTGTCCTTCAGGCTCCACAGGAAGATCTGAGGGGACAGGGACATCCTGGGGTCACCATGGTGGCCACTGAAACACCCTTGGTGGCCACTGACACCCCCCTTGGTCACCCCTTGGGTCATAAAACTGAGTTAAACCAACA
>NW_026625735.1:0-10146 GCF_030028575.1 Malurus melanocephalus | reverse complement strand
CACATCTCACCCAGGTCACTCCTCCCCTGTACCCTGTCCTGCCCACCAAACCCACAGCCAGACAGCTCTGGGGATCTCCAAGAACGGAGACTCCCCAGCCAAAGGAGTCCTGATCATGTCAAACTTGGATTTCACCTGAAACAAATTAAAATTGTACAAACTGGACCCTCTGACACAATGAGATCTAATGTGCAGATATTGTCAACTTCTGGGGAGTAAAAAACCCTCATTTCTTTCTTTTTGCTCTTTTTTCTCCCAATACACTTTAGGATCCTTTTTTTTTTGCAAGTTGCCTACAGACATACAAAAGTAATTCAAGTATCTCCTACACCAAAGAGGATCTCATTTGACTTTGTACTATCCATAAAAATATATCCTTGAAAATCTGGTTCACAAAATATTTCATTTGGTTACTAAAATGAAAGATAGAAACCCTCAAAATATGTATAGAAACTCAATTTCAGGTTTTGTAAAGATCACAATTTAGCTACAAAATATACCAACCATCTCCCCGTTTGCAATATAATATTTGCTTACAAAGACACCATTACTTTGCAAAATAGCTCCTACCTTACAAAATTAGACTGGAAATTGTAATTTTGCACTACTTCCAGCAATAAACCAGAGATTAGAACCTCATAACCCTTTGGTATAGATCTTCCATTTTTTACTACATCATTTTTCTTCTTTTTGGTTTCATGTTCCAAAGCCCAGGAGAATCCCCAGGCAGGACAAGCACTGAGTGTTTAATTGTAGATATGATCAGCACATAATTTAATTTTCAATGATTGATGTTTYTCATGCCCAGAACTAAGAACAAACTCTTGTGAAATTAAACTTTCAGAAGTTTAATCTCAGAAATTCTTCARAACTTTTGTCACCAGTCCTTGTCCCTCACACTGTGCTTTAAAATCATTAATGTGTTGAATTCTCCAAGAAAATCAACACAATTTTCTGTGCCTCAGACATTTCCAGGACCAGGCCTCTCGCTGCCTTCTGCAGATYCTTCCCCCATCTGATAAACACGGCAAACATGGAAAAAAAATCATCCCAACTTTTTAAATTGTCATCTGAGAAAAACATAATTTATACCTCGAGCAAAGTATCAGCTTTTTTATCATCTGCACCTGTAAATATCAACTTACAGGTTAAAATAAAAATATTTACAGACAAATAACTGAAGGAAAAAGGAYTGAAAAAGAGTAAGAAATCAAAACATACACTGGTTATAAACGTTGCTAATAATGTCAGCTATGGCAAGGATTCTGTTTCATCCACATTTTCTTTGTAACCAAATTTTGCCTCTCTTATTAGAGGGATTTGTAGGAATTTTCAAAGAAACTCTCATCACCTGCCTCGCCACACGTGACTGTCCTTTGCTGTAGCTGCAATTGAATTTATTCAGTTTCCAGTTGTGCCAGCAGGAATTTTGGTGAGGTTTTCTTGTTTCCTGTTTGTACTTTGTCACCAACATGTTGTAAATAAAATCTATAGAGTCTTTGAGCTGTGAAATCTAGGTAGAAAAGTTTCATTTTTGACCTTTCATCTAGTTAAAAAAATTCAGTATAAAAAAAAAAATTCTCCTCTGATATTTCACCAGTCCCCAAAGGTTTTTACCTTCTCTTCTTACACACTTTTATGACAGTAAAGATCTTTCAAAGTTTTTAGCTCTTCAATTAGAGTTTTGTTCTGATTTTCCAGGACTGCCACTCGATTTTCCAAACATTTCACATACTCCTTCTTCTTCCTCCGGCACTCCCGGGCAGCTTCTCTGCAACAGAAAAGCAGAGTTCTTGATTTCAGATGTGAGATYTATTTTTCTGACCAATAGGAGAGAGGTGGAACTGCAGTGAGGAGCAAAACCGAGCCAAAACTGCCCGAGGAGAGCAGGAAATTCAGCAGGATCTGCTAACACACGTGGCAGCCAATCTGCAGGGGAACCCAATTTTGGTTTGTCCACWCTGTGAGACTCAAGGGAACATGTCTGGGTCACATTTCCTGTGTTTGGGTCACAATCTCCCCCAAGCCCAGGTGTGCTCAGGTGGGGAAGGAGGCCTGGGGCACCTGGGCTGTACCAGCCATGTGTGGCACAGGAGCAGGGCAGGGAATGTCCCCCCATGCTGGGCACTGTTGAGGACCCTCCAGTACTGGATCCTCACTGCAGGAGAAACACAGACAGGCTGGAGCCCATCCAGAGATGGGAATGGAGCTGGAGAAGGGGCTGGAGCAGCAGGAGAAGGGGCTGGAGAACTCCTGAGGGGCTCAGCCTGGAGAAAAGGAGGCTCAGGGGGACCTTCCCCCTCTCCAGAACTCCCTGACAGGAGGGGCAGCCAGGTGAGGGTAGGATCTGCTCCCAGAAAACAAGAACAGAACAAGAGGAAACAGCCTCAAGCTGTGCTAGGGGATGTTCAGGTTGGACATCAGGAGGAATTTCTCCATGGAAAGGGTGGTCAGGCATTGGAGGGAGCTGCTCAGGGAGATGGTGGAGTTTCCATCCCTGGAGGTGTCCAAGGAAGGCCTGGATGTGGCACTCAGTRCTCTGATCAGTTCTGTCACAGGCTGGACTTTGTGACCCTGGAGGTCTTTTCCAACCTCAGCAATTCCAAGATCCCAGCACATTAAACTCACCAGSTCAGTGCACTCACATACCTGTTCTTCATCAGCCTGATCTCTCGTTTCAACTGTGGATCATCTGTTTTGCTGGTCTGTGATGTCAGAGTGACAGGGGACGTCATCACCACAGTCTGGGGCAGGGAGGAGCTGGTGGGYGTGGTGCGGATCTGGTACGTCTGCATGTCACCAGAGGCAGCTGGGGACACCAAGGGGGCAGCATTAGCAGGTGACACTGTCGGTGACAGGGCTGTAACCCCGGCCCCAGGGCTACTCACTCTGAACCACCACCTGGTTGCTGGGCACCAGGATCTGCTGCCCGTCCGAGGTCTGCGCGTACTGCAGGATGGTGGTGCCGGGCTGGGAGCTGCTGGTGTTGGCCATGGTCAGAGTCTGCAGGCCCTGCACCCCGTCTGCCCCTGGCCCTGCCAACTGCAGCCCGTTGGCAGCGATGGCAACTGCAGGGGAAAGCACATGGACAGCAGTGTTGGTAGCTGTGCATGTAAAACATGGTAAACCATGGAATCTGCAATGGGCTGGGGTGGGAGAGACCCAAAGTTCATCTGGTCCTACCCCCTGCCCCTCCTACCACACCTCCCACCATGCCAGGGTGCTCCAAGTCCTGTCTAGCCTGGCCTTGGCACTGCCAGGGATGGGGCAGCCCCAGCCTCTCTGGGCACCCTGTGCCAGGGCCTGTCCACCCTCACTGGATGGAGAAGAGCGGGTGTGAGGCACCACCAACACCAAGTGCTAACATCAAAGGAACAAATCCTAATTMTTTGCTCCCTCCCTGACAGCCTTTTAGTGTGGCCTGTCATACAGATATCGGTGTCTTCACTGATATTTTGGGCTAAATCCAGCRAGGAACATGGCTGTGTGCTTCATACCAACACCCTTAAAAGTCTTTATGTGTAAAAATTAAAATTACAAAGCACTGAGTTTATCTAAGTCGCAGACACCAGTTATTTCTATGTACTGACTTCATTGACTACTGGATAATAACAACTAACTTTTTGTCCTTAATCTTAATCAAATATTTAACAAAATCTGTTATTTTGAGGCAAGCTGCATAAAAACCATGCTGATATTTTGGGTAACATACTGTACTGTCCAGTGCTTGTCTGGTAGATGGGTGTGGGAACGGACATGGAGGTGACAGTKGAGACCCCAGGACTTTCCTCATCTCCTTTTCTATCCCGTGTGTCTTCAGAAGAAAGATCTTTCAAAATTTTTCTGTGAAAAAAGGAGTTTGACATTTGACTACACTCCTCACTTCAGYAGAATGACACAACTGAGTGAAATTACAGCTGGTGAACATTTTGCTCTGTTCAAAATCCTGCTGAGGCCAATCTCCAGTTAGTGGAGTCAAAGTTTCCTCGCAGCAACGATGGCTCACAGGATGTTCAGTGCAGGAATAGACTCATTGTGCRTTTCAAGGGAAAGGAAACAACCTGGAGGTTGGCAGAATATTAAAAACCATGGGAAGAGGCTTTTGTTTTGGTTTCAGATACAAACACCAAGTGTMTCACAGCCGTACCGGTACGATGGACGACGAGCCAAGATGCCTCGAGCCTTCTGTGAGGAGCCAATGCTGTCTGAGGAGTCCTGAGAATCCTCACTCTCAGACAGGGAAGACACCTGGWGAAAAAGGGAACAGGAACACCAGTGATGTACAGGACAAACACARAAAGCACCTGAAATCTTTCATGTAGAAGAGGAACAGCAGGATTTGTTGATGAGAACATAGGAGTTCAAAGAAAACAATATTTAAGGCAGCAGAATATCAGGGAGYAAACATGCAAAGTACTATCTACAATTTTCTTGATTCCACTGTGTGCTTATCCAGTTCAAAGTGTTATTTTGTCTCTGATGCTCCWTATTAGCGAACAAAACATTTATTTGTTCTTATCTGTGTGCCAGCAACAGAGGCCAGAGGAATGCAGAGCTCTGGGAAAAGCCTCTCCCTGAGCTGCAGAGACAGAGCAGCCTACGATCAGCAGGGACAAAAACCTGCTCGTGTTGTGCTTTTCCTTCTGCCCCTACAAGGCCACAATGTCCATAAATTACAGGAAAGGAATGAATCCAGTCAGTGTGGACTGTGCAAGCAGGGGAAGGAACAGGAAAGGCACTAACAGAGACATGAGCACCAGAAGCAGCCGGTGCAGATGCCTGGCTGCTTTCAGSAGTGGCACGTTCTCCTCTCCCTGCTCTAATGTTACAGCAGTGACAGCTGACAATCCCTTCCAGCTTTGCTTCTCGTGGTTTATCAGTTTAGTGTGCAATGAGGAGTGTGGGACAAGGATCACAGACAAATTGCTGGGTTTTAGGGCAGCTCCTCCCTCACCAGGGCAGTGGTTTCCCAGTGGAACTCCAGGTCCCCARGGGCTCTGGAGCAGGGACTGAGTGGAGCAGGAACTCCCTGGGCACCTCTCGAGAGGGATTCTCACAAAAATCACATGGCAAGTGAGTAAAAGACACAAGGAGAGACTTGGGTACCACTGAAAGGGAGTTACAGCACGAGAGGGCACCCAGCAGCTCCTTCCCCTTCCCACAGCTCCACCTTTCCCAAACACTCATTTTAACCATTATTGAATTATTCTGTTATTCCCCACTCTCCTCCTTCGGGTGTCAGACCCCACCTTGACTGTCTGCCAAGGCACCAACTACAGAGCTGTGGATTGGAGATTTTAATCAAGGGATGCAACATCAAATGGTTTCATTTGGACTCTGAAGGTGACTTCACACCAGGAGTAATTTCAAGCCCAAATGAGGGATGTTGTATCCCACAGGAAGGTCTTTGGGATGATACAACACTGCTCACTGTCCCTTACAGCAGGGCAAAAAGGCAGCTGGGTCAGAGAAACCTTTGCACATGTTTTCTCATCTACATAACTGCAGATTTGGGGTATTTAAAGCCATTCTGGAGTTACCTGCACAGTTTGCACCTGAGGGGAGTGGATGACAGAGGAGGACTGAGCTGTCTGAATGACCCCCTGGACCTGGACTTGCTCTCCAGGAAGCTGAACCACTGTGAGGGGAGCAGAACCTCTGAGAGACATCTACAACAGACCAAAAACCATCAGTTAAACCTTTGTGCCACAGGACTCGGGAAGTGCAACACGTGTAGGAAAACTGGGGACATTAGCAGCTTCTTTTAATTCTAATTAAGCCACAAAGGTACCCTTAAAGATGGACATTTTTGAGACACTGTTTGCATATGAAAAAGGATGAAACTGTTATWTCCTTTGGTTGGGGAAAAATCAAATGTGGCATTATGTAACACATAAAAAAACATGGAAACTTCCTCGAGGATTTGTAATTTTGATGTTGAACTCGTGTAAGTCTTTGCACTTTAATTCAATTTACATTGTTCACATTTCCACATGTTCACAAAACAAAAATCTCTAATTTTCAATTTCATATGGTTTATTATATTAAATATATTCATCTTGGGCTAAAATCCAAGTGTTTCCATGGTGCTGAGCATACCCAGGATTGCTGCTACTACAAAAGGAGCTAGAAATGCATTTTCTAAGGAAAAAATGAAACCAGGCCTTCATTTTATTCCTCAGCAGCTCCTGTGGTTGACTAACCCCAAAGCTGGGCTGCACTTCTGCATTGYACAAACACAAAAATTGGCTTTTTAACACTTTTTAATTAATTTTATGCAATCCACCATCAAGCAAACACATTTTTCTTAGCCTCATTCTGTTTTTTCTTCTCCACACGCTTCTAAGAATGGATCTACAGTTTGTAGCAAATAAAAACTGGCTCCAAAGTGCCTGCAATGTTTGCTGAGATCCAGCCCAGGCTTTACCTGTTGAGCAATATGAGAGAGCTGAGCTGCCTGCAGGGTTGTACCTTGTACGGCCGAGGGCTGGGACGTAACAGAGCTGCTGCTGCTGCCCTTGTGCACCTCTTCCATCATCAGCTAGGAGAAAACCAGTTAAACCCAGTTAGTCATGAATTGGGACAGCAGAGGTGCCCAGTTCCACTGGTGTTTTATAACCTCAGTGCCTGATGCTTTTGGGCTCCTTTGGACATGTCTAAGGAGCTCTTTGGCCTCCAATGTCACCATTATTAAGACACAGCACAGATTTTTGTCACTTCTCATCAACACCCTGAGTCCTTTTGTGCCTCCTCAAGGGGACACAGTGGGGAGGGACACAGTGGGACCTGGCCCTGCTCATTCCTGTGGCTTTGGGCAGGTGAAGYCCCACATTTGGGGTCACCTCCCGAGGCCTGGGAACAGCAGGAGCCCGTGGGGAATAGGAACAGGTTTGGTTTGTGCTGGAAAGGACACACAGAATCACAGAATCATGGATTGGGTTGGGAGGGACCTTAAAGCCCATCCAGTGTCACCCACTGCCATGTGCCAGCTCCACTGTCCCAGGCTGCTCCAAGCCCTGTCCAGCCTGGCTTTGGACACTTCCAGGGATGGGGCAGCCCCAGCTTCTCTGTGCCAGGCCCTCACCATCCTATTATAATCCCATTAATATCCAATTCCTAATATCCCATCTAACCCTGCTCTCTTTCAGTTTGAAGGAAGATCCAGGAAGAAAAYCAAGATTCGTTATACTAAAGAATATCTTTCTCTAACTAAGATAATTTCCAAAAATATTTTAGCCAAGCCACCAGCCAAACCTATTTTAAACTATCTGAAGGTGTATAAAAACAAACCAGAGACTCAAATCAAAGTGAACACAGTTTTGAATTTTAAGCCTTGCCAGAGTCACTCTGTCTTGATGTAATGCAGTCAGCAACACTTCTCTCATGTCTAAGATTTTATATTTAACTGTTCAACGTCTTGGCAGCATCCCCCCTCGGATCCTGGGGGATTCAGGGATGCACAATTGCAGGTTTCAGCTGGGGGGAGTGGGCGGACCAGCCTGGAGCATTAAAAGCTGATGGGTGAGTGTTAAACATTTTGTCACAGAAGGTTTGAAAGTGTTGAAAGGACAGTTGCTATGAGACTGGAAATTACATTTCTTTCTGTGGAAATGTGAGTCATTGATTTTTCCCTGCTGAGCAGAACCACAGCACGCAGCCCAATGAATGCTCTGAAGGGGAAGAGTCAACCAAGAGCAGACTCCTACTCCTGCCCCTCACAGCTCTCAGGGGTTCCACTGCAGGAATCCCCAAATAAATCACTAAATCAGGGCTTTGCAGGGAGAAAACTACCTGGGTGATACAAGAAATGACTGATGGAGCAGCTCTGCTGGGAGGAAAGGCTGGGAGAATTGGGATTGCTCAGCCTGGAAAAGAGAAGCTTCAGGGTGACCTAATTGTGCCTTTCCAGCACCTGAAGGAGCTGCAGGAAAGATGGAGAGGGACTGTTCACACGGGCTGGAGTGCCAGGACAAGGGGGAATGGCTTCAAACTGACAGATGGCAGGGTTGGATGAGACATTGGGAAGAAATTCCTCCCTGGGAGGGTGGACAGACCCTGGCACAGGGTGCCCAGAGAGGCTGTGGGTGCCCCTGGATCCCTGGCAGTGTTCAAGGCCAGGCTGGATGGGGCTTGGAGCAGCCTGGGATGGTGAGAGGTGTCCCTGCCATGGCAGGGGGTGCAATGAGATATTCTTGAATACCTCATCAATCCGTGATTCTGTGTGTCCTTTACAGCACAGACCAAACCCTCCCCAGCACATGATGCAGCTTCCCAACACCCCCACGACTGCAAACATCAACCCCTTCAAGATTACGGGCACAACTAATGACAAATGTGCAGTGGACACAACTTTATCTGTCCTCAAAGGTAGTTTTAGCTATGGAAAATCAACATTTTGCACCCTGCAAGTTGTCCCAAGAAACCAGGGCCCCTCAAACTGAAATCCAGGCAGCAGCAAAAATGACAATAAATTTCCAGTGCTACAGAAACCTCTGCTCATTTCTGTAGTGCTAAACCACAGCCTGCCCTCCCTGCTCTCTGTTATTAGTTTCTCTGTGTTRCTGTCCCATGAAAGACTCAAAAGAGCCTGCAAGAAACAGCAAAACCAACAAAACCACCCAAAAYAAACACCCMAGGGAGAAAGCACAGARGGTTYKGCTGATCTTTCTCTCATTGGTGTGAAGATCTGCTTAGAGGAATAAAAGATAAAGTATTTCCCATTAGAAATATAATTTCTGAATTTAATTCATCTCTGCTTGCTCTGGAATATTTAATTAGTCATCCAACATCAATCAAKAAGAAGATTTAGCAAGGATTGCAACAAGAGGGAAACTCCTCCTGCACCTCACACCCTCTGGGGATGTGAGTGTCACACAAGACTCACACGGCTTTAACTTTATTTAGCTGGAAAACCAGGAATTTCCCACTGGAATGGCCTCTGTGAGACAGAGATCGGTATCTGCCTGCTTGAAGAGAGGAGTTCTRAGGAAAAACCTCAACCTGCAGGTCTCAAGCTTCGACAAGAAGCAGCCACCCCTCGGGTAAAACTGCTCTGACAGCTGAATTTAGATTTATTTAGCTGAAAGCAGCTGCTCTCTTTGGAGAGAAGGAAGAATTTTGCTGTCACAGAGCACTGACAGGAGGAGCAACACCTGAGGTTTTATTGTGCAGAGAATGATTATTATCCCAATCTGTACAAACCCCACTTTTTTATAGCCAGACAGGTAAGGATGATGATTTTCAGAATTCAAGGAATACTGGACACAGAACTTTATTCTCGAATAGTGACAGCAGTAAAATTCTGACATTTATAAATCGTACAAAAGGATTTCAAAACATTTTTTTTAAATGATAAGTAATCTGGGGGGGAATTCTGGGTCCTCAAAATCAGCTGCTTTCAGCAGTAGAAATATTATTTACCTAAATTTGAAATGAAGACACTTGGAGAAAATTTGTTCACCCAGAAAACCAACAGAACTCCATTTTTTTCTCCCAGAAATCAGCGGAATATAGAGCAAAGGGCAGCACATCCCACCAGATGTGCCAGAGAGCAAGAGAGGAGCGTGGAGTCAACGTGCCCAGTCACTGCTCCAGATTCCATTCCACAAACACACAAACTCATCCCTTCAAACTCCAGCAGCACTTTCCTCAGAGGTTTTCTCCCAYTCCCCCCCACCCAGCACCAGCCTGTACAGGAACATCCCCTGACAGAAGCTTCAGAAATAAACGCTGCAGCCTAAAAATGTCAATATTCTATCGGCATCGGGGATCTCATCGCTGTCAGACAAAAATGGTCCAGAAATCATTTCTATCCCGCCGGTTGGATCCACCCGATCCTCACTGAGCAGTGCAAGACAAGGCTCAGACAGGGGTTTGGGGTAAAATTCACAGAAGCGAGGTAACGCCGCCCATGAACGGCGGTTTAGTTGGCGATAAAGCCGAGTTTGTCACCGGGCAGGGCCCGCGAACGCGGTCACCGCTGGAGACAGCAGCAGCCGAGAGCTCCGCGCTGGAACCGGGGATCCCTCGTCACCCCCAGCCCAGCTGAGCCCCCATTCCCGGGGGAACGGGACCATGGAGGGCACGGCCCGGGGGATGCGCCCCTCGTCACCCTCAAGAACCGTTCAGTCATTGCGGGGTGGAGGC
>NW_026625734.1:0-10152 GCF_030028575.1 Malurus melanocephalus | reverse complement strand
TTAATCGATTTTAATCGAATTTTAATCGAATTTTAATCGAATTTTAATCGAATTTTAATCGATTTTAATCGAATTTTAATGGAATTTTAATCGATTTTAATCGAATTTTAATCGATTTTTAATCGAATTTTAATCGATTTTAATCGAATTTTAATCGAATTTTAATCGATTTTAATCGAATTTTAATCGAATTTTAATCCAATTTTAATCAAATTTTAATAGAATTTTAATAGAATTTTAATTGAATTTCATTCAAATTTTAATTGGTTTTGATTCCATTTAATTTGGTTTTAAATCGATTTTAATTGAATTTTCAACGGTTTTCATTGGCTTTTATTAATTTTAATCGGGTTTAATTGGCTTTTTATTGATTTTAATTCCTTTTAATTCCATTTTAAATCGATTTTAATCGGTTTTGAATTATTTTAATTGGGTTTTATTCATTTTAATCGGTTTTAATTCATTTCAATCGGTTTTAATTAATTTTAATCGGGTTCAATCGGCTTTTATTGATTTTTAATTCCTTTTAATTCCGTTTAAAATCGATTTTAATCGGGTTTTAATTAATTTTAATCGGGTTTTATTCATTTTAATCGCTTTTAATTAGTTTTAATTATCATTAATGGCTTTTATTCGATCATTAATTAATTTTCTCGGCATTAATTGGATTTTTAATCCGATTTATCGATTTTTAATCGCTTTTATCGATTTTTTCGCCTTTTAATCGATTTTTGATCAATCATTAATCAATAATTAATCGATTTTATCAATTTTTTCGCATTTAATTGATTTTAATTGATTATTAATCGATCTTTTATTGATTATTGATCGATTTTAGGGTAATTAATGGGAAATCGGGAAATTTCAGAGGTCGCGACCGGTTTGGACTGGTTTGAACTGGTTTTAACTGGTTTTTACTGGTTTTTACTGGTTTTAACCGGTTTTTACCGGTTTTTGCTGGTTTTTACTGGTTTTTACTGGTTTTTACTGGTCTTTACTGGTTTTTACCGGTTTTTACTGGTTTTGGGGAATTTTGGGATTTTTTTCGGATTTTTTTTTTGCTTTTTTTCTATTTTTTGGGGGTTTTTTTGTTATTTTTAACTGGTTTATACTGGTTTATACTGGTTTATACTGGTCAGTATTGGTCACTACTGGTCAAGCTGGGCCGGTCTGGGATGTCCGTACTGGTTTGAACTGGTTTGGACTGGTTTTGACTGGTTTTGACTGGTTTTTACTGGTCACTACTGGTCAAGCTGGGCTGGTCCAGGGACCCTACTGGTCCTGTACTGGTTTATACTGGTTTATACTGGTCATTACTGGTCAGTACTGGTCAAGCTGGGGCAGCTCAGGGTGTCCGTACTGGTCAGTGCTGGTTTGGACTGGTTTAAACTGGTCTGAACTGGTCATTACTGGTCAGTACTGGTCAAGCTGGGGTGGCTGGAGGTGCCTGTACTGGTCAGTGCTGGTTTGAACTGGTCAGTACCGGTCACTACTGGTCAAGCTGGGGCAGCTCAGGGTGTCCGTACTGGTTTGTACTGGTCAGCACTGGTCACTGCTGGTCAAGCTGGGCTGGTCCGGGGGGCCTGTACTGGTTTATACTGGTCAGCACTGGTCAGTACTGGTTTGTACCGGTCAGTACTGGTCAAGCTGGGACAGCTGGGGGTGCTGGTACTGGTCAGTGCTGGGGCCGTACTGGTCCTGTACTGGTTTATACTGGTCTGAACTGGTCAAGCTGGGGCAGCTCAGGGTGTCCGTACTGGTTTGGACTGGTCAGTACTGGTCAGTACTGGTGAGCACTGGCCAAGCTGGGCCGGTCCGGGGACCCTACTGGTCCTGTACTGGTTTATACTGGTCAGCAATGGTCAGTACTGGTCAAGCTGGGCCAGTCCAGGTGGCCCTACTGGTCTGTACTGGTTTGAACTGGTCAGTACTGGTTTGTACTGGTCAGTACCGGTCACTACTGGTCAAGCTGGGGTAGTTCGGGGTGTCCGTACTGGTCTGGACTGGTTTAAACTGGTCTGAACTGGTCAGTACGGGTCACTACTGGTCCAGCTGGGCTGGTCCAGGGGCCTGTACTGGTGCTGTACTGGTTTATACTGGTCAGTACTGGTCAGTTTTGGTCAAGCTGGGCCAGTCTGGGGGCCCCTACTGGTCCCGTACTGGTCAGTACTGGTCAGCACTGGTCACTACTGGTCAAGCTGAGGCAGCTGGGCTGGCTGGAGGTGCCCGTACTGGTCAGTGCTGGTGCCGTACTGGTCAGCACTGGTCAGTTCTGGTCAAGCTGGGCTGGTCCGCGGGCCCTACTGGTCCCGTACTGGTTTGAACTGGTCAGCACTGGACAGTACCGGTCAGTGCTGGTCAAGCCAGGACAGCTGGGGATGTCCGGACTGGGCTGTACTGGTTTAAACTGGTCTGGACTGGTCAGCACTGGTCAAGCTGGGCTGGTCTGGGGTGGCTGGAGGTGGCCGTACTGGTCTGTACTGGTTCACACTGGTCTGGACTGGTCAGTACTGGTCAAGCTGAGCTGGTCCAGGGGGCCCTACTGGTCCTGTACTGGTTTATACTGGTCACTACTGGTCACTACTGGTCAAGCTGGGACAGCTCAGGGGACCTGTACTGGTCAGTGCTGGTCCCGTACTGGTTTATACTGGTCAGTACTGGTCAAGCTGGGATAGCTCAGGGTGCCCGTACTGGTCTGGACTGGTCCCATACTGGTCTGAACTGGTCACTACCAGGCTGGACTGGTCACTACTGGTCAAGCTGGGCGGGTCCAGGGGCCTGTACTGGTCAGTGCTGGTGCTGTTCTGGTTTAAACTGGTTTGGACTGGTCACTACTGGTCAAGCTGGGCGGGTTCAGGGTGCCCTACTGGTTCTGTACTGGTCTGTACTGGTCACTACTGGTCACTACTGGTCAAGCTGGGGTAGCTCAGGGGGCCCGTACTGGTCTGGACTGGTCAGTACTGGTTTATACTGGTCAGCACTGGTCAGTACCGGTCAGTTTTGGTCCACCTGGGGTAGCTCAGGGGGCCCGTACTGGTCAGTGGTGGTCCCGTACTGGTTTATACTGGTCACTAGTGGTCACTACTGGTCAAGCTGGGCTGGTCCAGGGGGCCCTACTGGTCCTGTACTGGTTTGTACTGGTCAGTACTGGTCAAGCTGGGCTGGCTGGGGGTGTCCGTACTGGTCTGTACTGGTTTAAACTGGTTTATACTGGTCAGCACTGGTCACTGCTGGTCCGGAGTGTCCGTACTGGTCAGTGCTGGTCCTGTACTGGTTTATACTGGTTTAAACTGGTCTGAACTGGTCAGCAGTGGTCAGTACTGGTCAAGCTGGGACAGCTGGGGGTGCCTGTACTGGTCTGGACTGGTCTGGACTGGTCCGGACTGGTCTGGACTGGTCACTACTGGTCACTACTGGTCAAGCTGGGGTAGCTCAGGGTGTCCATACTGGTTTGAACTGGTCTGGACTGGTTTAAACTAGTCTGAACTGGTCACTACTGGTCAGCACTGGTCAAGCCGGGGCAGCTGGGGGTGCCCGTACTGGTTTATACTGGTCAGTACTGGTTTAAACTGGTCACTACTGGTCAGTACTGGTCAAGCTGGGGTAGCTCAGGGAGCCCGTACTGGTCTGTACTGGTTTATACTGGTCAGCACTGGTCACTACTGGTCAAGCTGGGATGGCTGGAGGTGCCCGTACTGGTCAGTGCTGGCCTGTACTGGTCTGTACTGGTTCATACTGGTTTGTACCGGTCTGGACTGGTCAAGCTGGGGCAGCTCAGGGTGCCCGTACTGGTCTGGACTGGTTTAATCTGGTGCTGTACTGGTCACTACTGGTCACTACTGGTCAAGCTGGGGTAGCTCAGGGTGTCCGTACTGGTCCGTACTGGTTTATACCGGTCAGTACTGGTCCAGCTGGGCTGGTCTGGGGTGGCTGGAGGTGCCCGTACTGGTCTGGACTGGTTTATACTGGTCAGCACTGGTCACTACTGGTCAAGCTGGGCCGGTCTGGGGGGCCCTACTGGTCCTGTACTGGTTTGTACTGGTTTGAACTGGTCAGCACTGGTCAGTACCGGTCAGTGCTGGTCAAGCCAGGACAGCTGGGGATGTCCGGACTGGGCTGTACTGGTTTATACTGGTCTGTACTGGTCAGTACTGGTCAGTACCGGTCAAGCTGGGCTGGCTCTAGGTGTCTGTACTGGTCTGGACTGGTCACTACTGGTCAAGCTGGGCCGGTCTGCAGTGTCTGTACTGGTTTGTACTGGTCAGTACTGGTCACTACTGGTCAAGCTGGGGCAGCTCAGGGTGCCTGTACTGGTCTGAACTGGTCACTACTGGTCACTACTGGTCAAGCTGGGCTGGTCTGGGGGCCGTACTGGTCCCGTACTGGTTTATACTGGTCTGGACTGGTCAGTTCTGGTCAAGCTGGGCGGGTCCAGGGAGCCTGTACTGGTCTGTACTGGTTTGTACTGGTCAGTACTGGTCACTACTGGTCAAACTGGGCCGGTCCAGGGTGCCCGTACTGGTCTGTACTGGTTTATACTGGTCACTACTGGTCACTACTGGTCAAGCCGGGACAGCTGGGGATGTCCGTACTGGTCTGGACTGGTCAGCACTGGTCTGGACTGGTTTGTACTGGTCACTACTGGTCAAGCTGGGCGGGTCCAGGGGCCTGTACTGGTTTGTACTGGTTTGTACTGGTCAGCACTGGTCAGCACTGGTCAAGCCGGGGTGGTCCAGGGGGCCCTACTGGTCCCATACTGGTTTATACTGGTCTGTATTGGTCACTACTGGTCAAGCTGGGCCGGTCCGGGAACCCCTACTGGTCCGTACTGGTCTGGACTGGTCAGTACCGGTCACTACTGGTCAAGCTGGGGCAGCTAGGGGTGCCTGTACTGGTCTGGACTGGTTTATACTGGTCAGTACCGGTCAGTACTGGTCACTACTGGTCAAGCTGGGGCAGCTCAGGGTGTCCGTACTGGTCTGGACTGGCCACTACTGGTCAGTTCTGGTCAAGCTGGGCCGGTCCAGGGAGCCTGTACTGGTCAGTGCTGGTTTGAACTGGTGCTGTTCTGGTTTGTACTGGTCAGTACCGGCCAGTACTGGTCAAGCTGGGCTGGTCTGGGGACCCCTACTGGTGCTGTACTGGTCTGTACTGGTTTAAACTGGTCAGTACCGGTCACTACTGGTCACTACTGGTCAAGCTGGGCTGGTCTGGAGTGGCTGGAGGTGCCCATACTGGTCTGTACTGGTTTGTACTGGTCAGTGCTGGTCACTACTGGTAAAGCCGGGCCGGTCCAGGGAACCTGCACTGGTTTGGACTGGTTTGTACTGGTCAGCACTGGTCACTACCGGTAAAGCTGAGCCGGTCCAGGGAACCTGTACTGGTCTGGACTGGTTTAAACTGGTTTATACTGGTCACTACTGGTCAGCACTGGTCTGTACTGGTCAAGCTGGGCTGGTTCAGGGTGTCCGTACTGGTCTGTACTGGTTTGTACTGGTTTGTACTGGTCAGTACCGCTCAGTACTGGTCAAGCTGGGCTGGTCTGGGGTGGCTGGAGGTGCCCGTACTGGGCCCGTACTGATTTGGACTGGTTTGAACTGGTTTATACTGGTCACTACTGGTCAGTACTGGTCAAGCTGGGCTGGCTCTAGGTGTCTGTACTGGTTTGTACTGGTTTGTACTGGTCAGTGCTGGTCACTACTGGTCAAGGTGGGCAGGTCCAGGGGCCTGTACTGGTCTGGACTGGTTTAAACTGGTCACTACTGGTCAGTACCGGCCAAGCTGGGCCGATTCAGGGAACCTGTACTGGTCTGGACTGGTTTATACTGGTCACTACTGGTGAAGCTGGGCCGGTCTGGGGTGTCCGTACTGGCCCGTACTGGTTTAAACTGGTCTGAACTGGTCAGTACCGGTCAAGCTGGGATAGCTCAGGGAGCCCGGACTGGTCTGGACTGGTTTATACTGGTCAGTACTGGTCAAGCTGGGCCGGTCTGCGGGCCCTACTGGTGCTGTACTGGTTTATACTGGTCAGTACCGGTCAGTACTGGTCAAGCTGGGCCGGTCCGGGAGCCGTACTGGTCTGTACTGGTTTGTACTGGTCAGCAATGGTCACTGCTGGTCAAGCTGGGATAGCTCAGGATGTCCGTACTGGTCTGGACTGGCCACTACTGGTCAGTACTGGTCAAGCTGGGGCAGCTCAGGGTGTCTGTACTGGTCAGTGCTGGTGCCGTACTGGTTTGTACTGGTTTGTACTGGTCACTACTGGTCAAGCCGGGGCAGCTGGAGCTGTCTGTACTGGTTTATACTGGTCAGTACTGGTCAAGCTGGGGCAGCTGCAGGTGCTGGTACTGGTCAGTGCTGGCCTGTACTGGTTTATACCGGTCAGTACCGGTCAGTTTTGGTCCAGCTGGGCCAGTCCAGGGACCCTACTGGTGCTGTACTGGTTTAAACTGGTCTGTACTGGTCACTACCGATCAAGCTGGGGCAGCTCAGGGTGCCCGTACTGGTCTGGACTGGTTTAAACTGGTTTATAATGGTCAGTGCTGGGCTGGACTGGTCACTACTGGTCAAGCTGGGCGGGTCCAGGGGCCTGTACTGGTGCTGTACTGGTCAGCACTGGTTTGTACTGGTTTAAACTGGTCACTAGTGGTCACTACTGGTCAAGCTGGGCCAGTCTGGGGGGCCCTACTGGTCCTGTACTGGTTTATACTGGTCAGTTCTGGTCAAGCTGGGCTGGTCTGGGGTGGCTGCAGGTGGCCGTACTGGTTTAAACTGGTCAGTACTGGTCACTACTGGTCAAGCTGGGGTGGCTGGGGTGTCCATACCGGTCACTCGTGGTCCGTACTGGTCACTCCAGTGGTCACTCCTGGTCCAAACTGGTCCGTAATGGTTTGTACTGGTCACTCCTGGTCACTCGCGGTCACTCCCGGTCCGTGCGGTCCCGTCCGGCTCCAATCCGGGGCGTTTTCACCCCAAAATTCCGGTGAAAATTGGGAAATTCTGCTCAAAATGGTGAAATTCAGTCCAAAATGGCAAAATTTTGCTAAAAATGGGGATTTTTGCACCAAATTTGTGGGGATTTTTGGGGGATTTTTCCCAAAATGGGACTGGAAATAAAAATGAGAAAATTGACTCTAAAAATTCCAATTTTTACACAAAAAATCGCATAATTCACCAAAAAATGGCCAAAAAATTGCTAAAAATCACCGAATTTTGCTAAAAATGGGAATTTTTCCCCAAAATTACTGATTTTTTTCCCCAAAAATTCCAGAACTAAAAACCGAAATTTCGTCGTCAAAAAACGTAAAATTTTGCTTAAAAAAATCGAATTTTCGTCGTATTTTCGCCATTTTTTCACCGATTTTCGTCATTTTTTCGCCGTTTTTAACCAAAATTTTTGGTTTTTTCCCCAGAATCTGCTCGCCCTCCTTCTCTATTTGCTCTTTCTCCATGTTCCCCATCGCCATCCGCGTTCTCGGTGGGCTGCGTGGCCGTGGGGTCACTGCCGGCGCCGGCGCGGCTCTGGTGGAGTGACCGCCACAACCGGTCAGTGGCCGGAGCGGGGAAAAAATCCCAAAAATTCCTCTCAAAATTCAAAAAAAATCGCGATTTTGGTGAAAATCGGGAAATTTTGCTAAAAATGCTGAAAATCTGCTCAAAAAACAGGAAATTTTGCTAAAAAATGGCTAAAAAATGGGAAAAATTCACTAAAAATGGGGATTTTTGTGCCAAATTTGTGGGGTTTTTTGGGGGATTTTTCCTGAAAATGGGACTGAACAAAAATGGGGAATTTTTTCCAAAAATTCCAATTTTTACGCAAAAAATTGCAGAATTCCACTAAAAAATGGCAAAATTTCACTAAAAATGGCAAAATTTTGCTAAAAATGGGGATTTTCACCCCAAATTAATGCATTTTTTAAAAAAAAATTTCCCAAAAATTCCAGAACTAAAAATCGCAATTTCACCTTAAAAAAATGCAAATTTTCGCCGTTTTTCGTCGTTTTTTCGCCGTTTTTCGTCGTATTTTCGCCGTTTTTCGTCGTATTTTCGCCATTTTTTCGCCGTTTTTAACCAAAATTTCATTTTTTTTCCCCAGAATCCGCTCGTCCCCCGTCCCTGTTCGCCTTATCTCCGTGTTCCCCATCTCCGTCCGCGTTCTCGGTGGGCTGCGTGGCCGTGGGGTCACTGCCGGCGCCGGCGCGGCTCTGGTGGAGTGACCGCCACAACCGGTCAGTGGCCGGAGCGGCCGAATTCCCGCCGGTCCGAGCTTCCGGAAGGTTCCTGGCGGTCTCGAGGCTGGGGATGGAGGCGGAGGAGGGGAAATCGAGGCAGCCGTTCCTGTGCAGGGCGGAGCATCTGAAAGGGGAGCAGAGCGTCAGTGTCAGCAATCCCGGTGAGTTTTTTGGGTCAAAATATTAAAAAAATGGGAAAAATTGAAAAAAATGGGGGTTTGGGGTCAAAATCCTAAAAAAAATGGGGTTTTAGAGCCCAAATCCTAAAATATTGGGGGTTTTGAGGTCAAAATCCTAAAAAAAAATGGGATTTTTGAAGCCAAATCCTAAAAAAATTGGGGGTTTTTGGGTCAAAATCCTAAAAAAATCGCAGTTTTTTGGGTCATTATCCCCAAAAAAATCCCAATTTCCGGAGCGTAATCCCCCAAAAAATTTCCGTTTCTGGGGCCCATTCCTAAAAATTTTGGAGGTTCTGGAGCAGAATCCTAAAAAAATTGGGATTCTGGGTCGTGGTCCCAAAAAATTTGGGATTTGGGTCCAAATCCTCAAAAATTTCGAGTTTTTTGCTTCAAATCCTAAAAAAATCCCCATTTCTGGAGCCCAATCCCCAAAATTTTGGGGTTTTCTGGATCCCCAATTTCAGGTTCTGGGTCTTGATCCCAAAATTTCGGGGTTTTTGGTCCCGATCCTAAAAATTTTGAGGTTTTTGGGTCCAAATCCCAAAGATTTTGGGGTTTTTGGTCTTTTCGGATCCCGATTCCGAAGATTTTGGGGATTTTTGGTCCAAATCGAGGAGGTTTTGGGGTTTTTGGGGAGGGGAAATCGAGGCAGCCGTTCCTGTGCTGGGCGGAGCATCTGAGAGGAGAGCAGAGCGTCAGTGTCAGCAATCCCGGTGAGTTTTTTGGGGTAAAAAACTAAAAAATTGGGAAAAAATAGAAAAAATTGGGGTTTTGGGGTAAAACTCTAAAAAAATTGGAGTTTTAGGACCAAATCCTAAGAAAAATGGGTTTTATGGAGCCAAATCCCAAAAATTTTGGGGGTTCTGGGTCGTGGTCTCAGAAATTTTGGGGATTTTGGGTTAAAATCCTAAAAAAATCCCCATTTCTTGAGCACATTCCTAAGTAAAATGAGTTTTTTGGAGCCAAATCCTAAAAAAATGGGGGTTTTGGAGCCCAATCCCCAAAAAAATTTGGATTCTGGGTCACGGTCCCAAAAATTTTTGGGGTTTCTGTAAAAAATTTGGGGATTTTTAGCCCAAATCCCCCCAAAAAACCCCATTTCTAGAGCTCAATTTCCCCCAAAAAATTGTGATTTCTGGGGTTCATTCCTAAAGATTTTGAGGGTTTTTGGGTCCAAATCCCCCCAAAATTCCGGTTTTCAGCATCAATCCCCCAAAATTTGGGGAGGTTTGGGTCCAAATCCTAAAAAATTTCCGGTTTTTGGAGCGCAATCCTAAAGATTTTGGGGCTCTTGGTTCCAATCCTAAAAAAATCTGGGATTTTGGGTCATGGTCCTAAAAAAATTGGGGATTTTGGGTCAAAATCCCTAAAAAATCCCCATTTCTGGGGCCCAATCCCAAAAATTTTGAGGGTTTTCCATCCCCAATTCCCCGATTTCTCCCGAATTTCAGGTTTTTCCTCCAATTTGAAGATTTCCCACCAAACTTTAGGATTTTCCTCCAAATTTCATCATTTTCCCTCCAAATTTTGTCATTTTTCTTCCAAATTTTGTCGTTTTTTTCCTCCAAATTTTGGGATTTCCTCCAAATTTTGGGGTTTCCATAAAATTTCAAGATTTTGCTCAAATTTCATCATTTTTCATCCAAATTTCATCAATTTTCGTCAAAATTTCGTCATTTTTCGTCCTATTTTCACCGTTTTTCGTCGTTTTTCCTCCGAATTTTCGCTTTTAACCAAAATTT
>NW_026625733.1:6929-10502 GCF_030028575.1 Malurus melanocephalus | reverse complement strand
CCCCATTTCAGCCCCATTTTCCCCGATTCCAGCCCCACCTCCCCGTTCATGGCCTGCATGGCGTCGCTGGCGTGCTCGGGGTTGGTGAAGGTGACGAAGCCGAAGCCCCGCGAACGTTGGGTCTCTCTGTCCTTCACCACCACCACTGAAAAGAGGGGAAAAAATGGGTCAGGGGGGTGAGACCCCTCCCCAAATTATCATTGGGAAAGGGGGAAAGGGTTGGGATTCCCTAAAAAATGGGGGTTGAAAAAAAAAACCAAAATTCCAGCTCAAAAAATAAATAAAACTTAAATTTAATCTGAAATTAAATTCCTAAATCCTGGAAATTAAAATCCAAAAAATTAAAATAATCTGATAAATTGATTCTACAAATCCGATTAATCCTATAAAATAAATTTTTTTGTTTCTACAAATTATATGCTATGAATTAAACTGTATAAATTTAATTATTTGTGTATATTAAATTAATTTTTTACGTGATTCCAAAGGGGTTTTGGGGAGGTTTTGGTGGTTCCAGGGGGATTTTTAGGAGTTCCAGAAGGATTTTTGGGGGTTTTGGGGAGGTTTTGGTGATTCCTGGAAAGGTTTGATGGTTCCAGGGGGAATTTTGGGGTTCCAGGGGGATTTTTGGGGGTTCCAAAGGAAATTTGGGGGGTTTTGGGGAGGTTTTGTTGATTCTTGGGGAGGTTTTGGTGGTTCCAGTGGGATTTTTAGGAATCCTGAGGAGCTTTTGGGATTCCAGGCGAATTTGTGGTGGTTCCAGAAGGATTTTTGGTGATTCCAAAGCCGATTTTTAGGAATTCCTGGAAAGGTTTGGTGGTTCCAGTGGGATTTTTGGGAGTTCCAGGAGAATTTTGGGGGTTCTGGGAAGGTTTTGAGGGTTCCAGTGAGATTTTTGGTGGTTCCAGAGGGAATTTTGGGGGTTCTGGGAAGGTTTTGGTGATTCCTGGAAAGGTTTGGTGGTTCCAGAAGGATTTTTGGCGGTACCAGGGGAATTTTGGGGGTTTTGGGGAGGTTTTGGGGTTCCAGTGGGATTTTTGGTGGTTCCAGGAGAATTTTTAGGAATCCTGGGGAGGTTTTGGGGCTCCAGGGGGATTTTTGGAGGTTCCAGAGGGAATTTTGGGGGTTCTGGGGAGGTTTTGGTGGTTCCTGGGGAGGTTTTGGCGATTCCAATGGGATTTTTGGTGGTTCCAGGGGGATTTTTGGGGGTTTAGGGGAGATTTTGATGCTTCCAGGAGGATTTTTAGGAATCCTGTGGAGTTTTTGGGGTTCTGGGCAGATTTGTGGTGGTTCCAGGGGGGAATTTTGGGGTCCAGAGGGAATTTTGGTGATTCCAGCAGGATTTTTAGGAATCCTGGGGAGGTTTTGGGGTTCCAGGGGGATTTTTAGGAATCCTGGGGAGGTTTTGGGGTTCCAGGGGGATTTTTGGTGGTTCCAGGGGGAGTTTTGGGTGTTCTGGGGAGGTTTCAGTGGTTCCTGGAGAGATTTGGGGGTTCCAGAGGGATTTTGGGGTTCCAGAGAAATTTTTGGGGGTTCCAGCGGGATTTTTGGTGGTTCCAGGAAGATTTTTAGGAATCCTGGGGAGTTTTTGGGGTTCCGGGCAAATTTGTGGTGGCTCCAGAAGGGGATTTTTGGGGGTCCTGTGGAGATTTTGGTGCTTCCAGGGGGATTTTTGGGGGTTTTGGGGAGGTTTTGATGTTTCCAGGGGGATTTTTAGAAATCCTGTGGCGTTTTTGGGGTTCTGGGTGGATTTCTGGTGATTCCAGAGGGATTTTTGAGGGTTCTGGGGAGGTTTTGGTGATTCCTGGGGAGGTTTGCGGGTTCCAGGGGGATTTTTGGGGGATCCTGTGGATTTTTGGTGGTTCCAGTGGGATTTTGAGGGGGTCCTGGAGATGTTTTGGAGTTCCAGAGAAATTTTTGGTGGTTCCAGGGGGATTTTTAGGAATCTTGGGGCCGTTTTGGGGTTCCAAGCAGATTTGTGGTGCTTCCAGAAGGGATTTGAGGGGTTCCAGGGGGAGTTTTGGGGATTCTAGAAGGATTTTTGAGGGTTTTGGGGGTCCCAGGGGAGTTTTGGGGGTCCCAGGTGTAATTTTGGGGGGTCTGGGGAGGTTCTGGTGATTCCTGGGGAGGTTTGGGGGCTCCTGGAGAATTTTGGGGGATCCTGGGGAGGTTTTGGTGGTTCCATTGAGATTTTTGGTGGTTCCGGGGGGATTTTTGGGTGTTCTGGGGAGGTTTTGGTGATTCCTGGAGAGATTTGGAGGTTCCAGTGGGATTCTGGGGGGTCCTGGAGAGGTTTTGGAGTTCCAGAGGGATTTTGGGGTTCCAGGGGGATTTTTAGGAATCCTGGGGAGGTTTTGGGGGGTCCTGGGGAGGTTTTGGTGGTTCCAGGGGCATTTTTGGGGGTCCTCGAGGATTTTTAGGAATCTTGGGGAGGTTTGGGGAGATCCTGGGGAGGTTTTGGTGATTCCAGGGGGACTTTTAGGAATCCTGTAGGGTTTTTGGGGTTCCAGACAAATTTGTGGTGCTTCCAGAAGGGTTTTGGGGGGTTCCAGGGGCAGTTTTGGGGATTCTGTGACGATTTTTGAAGGTTTTGGAGGTCCCAGGGGATTTCTGGGGGTCCCGGGTGTAATTTTTGGGTAATTTTGGGGATTTTTGGGGTCCCTCACCCTCGGAGATGGGCCCGAAGGAGCTGAAGTGCTGCTCCAGGCCCTGCTCATCGGTGTCGTAGTTGAGACCCCCCACAAACAACTTCCCCTCCTCTGCCGCCATGCGTGGGGGGGCGGGGGCGGGAGTGACGTCATAGGGCGGGGCCCCGCCCCTGCAGTGACGTTATAACCTAAAGAAAGTGGGGGAGGAAGGAGTTATGACGTCATCACCCCCCAGCCCGGAGCTCCCTGGGATTTCCCCGTGACGTCATAACCCCCCACCCCACCGGGACACCCCCTCCTCGCGGGATACCCTCCCCGGGATTCCCCTATGACGTAATAACCCGGCGGGAACCCCTTCCCAGTGACGTCATACCCACCGGGAAACCCCCAGCGCGGGAAAATCCCCCCTCGCGTCCCCTCCTGGTGACGTCACCGCGCCCCTCCCCACGTGGGTCGTTCCCCTCCCCCTCCCCCCACGGCCACGTGGGCGCCCCCGGAAGTGCCGCTCCCGCCCGCCGCGCGCGCGCGCCTCGGCCCCGCCCACCCCGCGCATGCGCAGAGCCCGCGCGGCCCTGAGGGCGCCGAACCGGAGAGCGCCGTGGGGGGAGGGGAAGGGAGGAACCGATCCCGCGGCGGCGCCCGCGCCACGCGGCTCCAACCGCGACTGTCGCGACAGSGGGAGGAGGGAGAGGAAAGCGGGAGAGGAATCGCGATAGGAGCGGCCGGGACTCACCCGAGCGGCGCCGACCGGGCCGAGACTGCGGCCGCGCCCGCCCCGCCCCGGGGTTTTAAAGCGGCCCCGCCCCCTCGCCGCGCGTCACGCAGACGCCGCCGCGCCATTGGCCGCCCGCCGGGCCCCGCCCCCAGGCGCGCGCGCGGGAGAGACCATCGGGGCGGGGGAGGGAGGGGGGTGAGGGAAAGCGCG
>NW_026625733.1:2530-5859 GCF_030028575.1 Malurus melanocephalus | reverse complement strand
GCCCGCGGAGTCAAACTTGGAGTGTGAGTAACCCCGGAGTAGAGTGGGAGTAACTCCAGAGTAAAACACGGAGTGTGAGTAACCCTGGAGTAGAGTGGGAGTAACTCCGGAGTAAAACACAGAGTGTGAGTAACCCTGGAGTAGAGTGGGAGTAACTCCGGAGTAAAACACGGACTGTGAGTAACCCTGGAGTAGAACATGGAGTGTAACCCCAAAGTAAAACATGGAGTGTGAGTAACCCTGGAGCACAGTGTGAGTAACCCCAGAATAGAGTGGGACTAACTCCGGAGTAAAACACGGAGTGTGAGTAACCCTGGAGTAGAGTGGGAGTAACTCCGGAGTAAAACACGGAGTGTGAGTAACCCTGGAGTAGAACATGGAGTGTAACCCCAAAGTAAAACATGGAGTGTGAGTAACCCTGGAGCACAGTGTGAGTAACCCCGGAGTAGAGTGGGAGTAACTCCGGAGTAAAACACAAAGTGTGAGTAACCCTGGAGTAGAACATGGAGTGTAACCCCAAAGTAAAACACGGAGTGTGAGTAACCTCGTAGTAGAATGAGAGTAACTCCGGAGTAGAACACGGCCTGTGAGTTATTCTGGAGTACAACAGAGTGTAACCCCAAAGTAAAACATGGAGTGTGAGTAACCTCGGAGTAGAACACGGAGTGTGAGTAACTCCAGAGTAGAGTGGGAGTAACTCCAAAGTAAAACACGGAGTGTGAGTAACCCCAGGGCAGAGTGTGAGTAGCTCTGGAGTAAAACTTGGAGTGTGAGTAACCCCGGAGTAGAGTGTGAGTAACTCCAGAGTAAAACATAGAGCATGAATAACACTGGAGTACAACATGGAGCGTGAATAACCCCAGAGTAGAGTGGGAGTAACTCCAGAGTAAAACAAGAAGCGTGAGTAACTCCAGAGTAGAGCGCGAGTAACTTCGGAGTTAAACACAGAGCATAACCCTGGGATAGAACCGAGTGTAACCCCAAAGTAAAACAAAGCGTGAGTAACCCCGGAGTAAAATATGGAGTGTGAGTAACCCCAGAGTAATGTGTCAGTAATTCCAGAGTAAAACACAGACCATGAGTAACCCTGGAGTAAAACATGGGGTGTGATTAACTCCAGAGTAAAACACAAAGTGTGAGTAACCCCGGAGTAAAACACAGAGCGTGAGTAACCCCGGAGTAGCGTCCGACCCGTCCCGGTGCAGGCACCGGGTGACCCCAGAGTGAGTCAAGTGGGGTCCGAGTTGTCTCGGAGTAAGGGATGAGTAACTTCAGAGCGAGGGTTGACCTCGGAGTAACGATGGCGAACGTGACCACCTCGGAGTAAGGGATGAGCAACTCTTGAGTAAGGACTACTCCCCTCCCGCCTGATTTTTGTGATCTCAATTTGTGTCAATTGTGACCTGGAGTAATGTCTGAGTAACCTCAATGTAGCAAACCTCGAGTGACTCCGAGATAGTGAGCTGTGGCAAAGGCTGAGTAACCTTGGAGTAAGAACTGTGAAGCCCAAGGGGATGGGCTGGTGTGTAAAGGGTGAGTAAAACCGCAGCGGGCAGCGTGGGAGGAGTATCCGTGGAGTATCCGAGGAGTAACCTCAGAGGAAAGGCCTGGAAGAGCGGGGGGAGCGCAGGCCGAGTAACGAAGGAGTAAGGACGTGGCAAACTCAGCGCCAGGGCCGAGGGGGGCGTGGCTCTGAGTAAAGGGCGAGTAGCAAAGAAGGCGCTGCCAGGGAACCCCGAACCCACCCCCGGGGGTTCAACGGGGCCTCAGGAACCTCTGAGTAACCTCTGAGTAACCTCTGAGTAACCTCTGAGTAACCTCTGAGTAAGCACTAAGTGTTGTAAGGCCTCAGTCCCTTCCGCCACGCGAGCGTGGAGCGAATCAAAACGTGCCAACGTAACCTGCGAGTAAGGCCTGAGCAATCTGCGAGTAAGACGAGGCAGGCCAGGCCTGGAGTAAAGCCGGAGTAGAGCTTGGAGGATCAAAGCCATAGCCGGGGACGGCCGAGTAACCCGCGAGCAAGGGCCGAGCAGCGGCGGAGGAAGCGCCGAGTAACGGCGGAGTAAGCGCAGAGTGAGGGTGGAGAGGGAAGTAACCCCGGAGTAACCCCGGAGTAACCCCGGAGTAAGGGGGGAGTAGCAATAGAAGTACCCGACAACGCAAAAGGATGAGGCCGGAGTAAGGAGCCAACAGAGTTATTCCCTGCGAGTAACTCCGGAGTAAGTTCCATCCGGAAGGAGCGATAAATTCAAAGTTACTCAGGGTGAGTAAACTCGGAGTAAGGATCTCCAGGAGGAACCTTGGAGTAAGCTCTGAGCAGGRGCAACGTGCCAAGTGACTTCAGAGTAAGAGCTGAGTAAGCCCGGAGTAAAGATCCCCCTGACCGTGAGTAACTCTGGAGTAAAATCCGGGTACGAGCCGAGTACCGACCGACCTTGACGTAAATCCCGAGCAAACGCAGAGTAAGAACCTCCAAGAACGGCCCGGGGGCTGAGTAAGGTCAGAGTACTCCAAGAGTAGAAGCGGAGTAACTACGGCAAGGAGCGAGGAGAGGCTGAGTAGTCGTGGAGTAAGGCTGGAGTAGGGCAGATGTGGCCTCAGAGCTGGGCCTGAGCTGCCTCAGAGTAAAGTCAGAGTTGGGCCTGAGTAACCCTGGAGTAACCCTGGAGTAACCCTGGAGTAACCCTGGAGTAAAGTGGGACCAACCTCAGAGTAAAGCCCCCCCCGAGATGCCTAAACCCCGAGTAACCGCGGAGTAACCCCGGAGTAGAGCGCGAGTAACCTCGGAGTAACCTCCAAAAATGGCGCTGGGACTCCCCTCCCCCGCCCCGCCAGGCCCCGCCCACCCCCAGCCAGGCCCCGCCCACTCTGAGCCCCGCCCCCCGGGGGGAGGGGCCCATATAGACTCTGATTTATAATATTGCCTTGAAAAAATAAAACTCGAAGTAAATTGGGGGAGGGGGCGAAGAAAGAACCCCCCAAAAAAACAGGGGGGGACCCCCAGACCCCCCACAAAGGGGGTCCCACGTGACGCCCCCACCCCAAAATCCACAGCAGCTCCTCGGGGGGGTGGGGGTGGGGGGCGTTTTTGGGGGTCCCCCCCAAATCCCGGAGTTTGTTTTTTTTTTGGGGGGTGCCCCCTCCCCTTTTTTCGAGGCCACCTCACACCCCCTCCCCCGAATTTGGGGAGGGGTCCCGGGGGGGCCGCAGCAGCAGAGTCCGAGGGCTGTGGGGAGAGGAAGAAATTAATTGGGGGGTCCCCAAAATGATGAAAATCCCCCAAATTTACCCCAAATTGACCCTTTTTTATGGTATCAGTCGCTGTTTTG
>NW_026625733.1:0-1751 GCF_030028575.1 Malurus melanocephalus | reverse complement strand
GGGGGTGTTTTTAGGGTTTTTAGGGGATTCAAGGTGTGCATTTTTGGGTTCAGGAGTCTTTTTAGGGTTTTTAGGGGGTTCAGGGGATGCATTTTTGGGTTCACGGCATTTTTTAGGGTTTTCAGGGGGTTCAGCAGGTGTTTTTAGGGGATTCAAGAAGCGGATTTAGGGTTTTTAGGGGATTCAGGGGGTGCATTTTTGGGTTCAGGAGGTGTTTTTAGGATTTTTAGGGGGTTCTAGAAGTGGATTTAGGGTTTTTAGGGGATTCAGGGGATATTTTTAGGGTTTTTAGGAGGTTCAGGGGCTGTTTTTTTGATTTTTAATGTCTCAGAGGTGGATTTTTGGGTTCAGGGGCTGTTTTTAGAGGATTCAGGGGGTGCATTAGGGGGTTCCGGGGGTGTTTTTATGATTTTTAGTAGCTCAGAGGTGCATTTTTAGGTTCAGGACGTGGTTTTAGGGTTTTTAAGGGGTTCAGGGGGTGCATTTTTGGGTTCAGGGGGTGCTTTTAGGGTTTTTAGGGGGTTCAAGAAGTGGGTTTAGGGTTTTAAGGGGTTCAGGGGGTGCATTTTTGGGTTCACAGCATTTTTTTGGGTGTTTTTAGGGTTTTTTAGGGTTCATGGGGTCCGTTTTTGGGTTCCTCACCTGTGGGGGGGGGCAGAGGATATTTTTAAGGGTGTTTTTTGGGTTTTTTTAGGGTTTTTCGGGGTTCAGGGGCTCCATTTTTGGGGTGCTGATCTGTGTGAGTTCAGGGGGTGTTTTTAGGATGTTTTTAGGGTATTTTTAGGGATTTTCGGGGTTCATGAGGTCCATTTTTGGGTTATTCACCTGTGAGGGGCAGGGGGTGTTTTTAGGGTGTTTTAGCATTTTTAGGGTGTTTTTCGGGTGTTTTTGGGGTATTTTTAGGGTTTTCTGGGGTTAATAAGGTCCATTTTTGGGTTATTCCCCTGCGGGAGGCAGGGAATATTTTCAGGGTATTTTAGGGTTTTTAGGGTGTTTTTAGGATATTTTTAGGGTTTTGTGGGGTTCCTGGGGTCCGTTTTGGGGTTTCACACCTGTGGGGGGCAGGGGGTGTTTTTAGGATATTTTTAGGGTATTTTGGGTTCCTCAGGTCCATTTTAGGGTTTCTCACCTGTGGGGGGCAGGGGGTGTTTTTAAGATGTTTTTGGGGTATTTTTAGGGTATTTTTAGGGTTTTTTGGGGTTCCTGGGGTCCGTTTTGGGTTTCTCACCTGTGGGGGGCAGGGGATATTTTTAGGGTGTTTTAGGATTTTTAAAGGTGTTTTTGGGATATTTTTAGGGTTTTTTTGGGTTCCTAGGGTCCGTTTTTGGATTTTCTCACCTGTGGGGGGCAGGGAGGCCGTGCGCAGCCCCGGCTCTTTCTGCAGTTGGATCTCCTTCAGAGCGAAGATGGACGTGGCTGTGGGGGAGGGGAGATGGGCGGGGCCTGATGTCAATGGTGGCCAAGATGGGCGTGGCCATCCCCAAACACCCCCCACTATGAAAATTTGCATAGCTCCACCCACATCCCAACTCCACCCACCCATGGTCAGGACCCTCCCCTCGGTAAGCCCCACCCTCTCCAAGGCTCCACCCCCAAAAAGGCCCCGCCCAAAGAAGCCCCGCCCCTTTTAGCAACCATTGACCCCTCCCAGTGAAGCCCCGCCCCTCAGCCCCACCCATGGAGCCCCACCCCCAGTTCTGCCTTAAGCTCCGCCCACCTAAACCCCCACCTAAACCACACCCACAGTGCCC
>NW_026625732.1:8524-13214 GCF_030028575.1 Malurus melanocephalus | reverse complement strand
GCTGGGAGTCGTAGTCCCGTGTCAGGGTGGGCATTTCCAAGGTTCCTCAGGACTCCCAGCTCCAGCCGTTCCCATTCCTGTTCCTCGGAATGTTTAAATCGCTTTTCCCAGCCCCGAGGCTCTGCTGAGGAATCCCGGGCTGGAGAAGTTTCTCCCCCTCTCCTCTGCCCGACCCAACCCCTCTCGTTTTTCCCGGATCGTCCCATCCTCGCCTCGCACGGGAGACTGAGCTGGGCTGAAAATGAGGGTCGTGGGTGTCCTGATTTTGGGCCACAGGAATGATGTTTCCCAGCAGCTCTGGACCCATTGCTGGGGTGAGGGAAAGGGCCTTCCATGGCAAAGGGAATTATTTCCAGTCGGGATAAAAGCTGTGGAAGGTGCTGGTGTCTCGGGCTGTCCATGTGTAAATCATTGTTTTGTCTGACACCTTTGGTTCTTAACGTTGTTCCAAAGAATTGTTTGATTCCTCATCCCTGTTCCCAGTAAATCTCAGTTTTTAACCCTCCCTCCCTCCCTCCGTCCATTCCTCCCCATCTCCCCCAAACCAAACCAAACCCCGCTCGTTTTTCCCGGATTGTCCCATCCTTGCTGTGCCCAGGACACCGAACTGAACGCACACCGTGGGTAACTGGGAACAGCAACAACTCTATTTGAGAACAAAGCGAACATCACCCTGGGGGTGGGCGCGGGGGAGCAGCGTGGGCAGGACAGGGAGCAGCCCTGGGCACCGGGGCCGCCTTTGGCACCGCAGGCACGGCCCCAGCACAGGGAATGGTTGCCAGAAGTGGATGAGATCATTCCACCCGTCAGGCTTTCTTCCCCTTCAGGAAGCGCAGGAGCTCCAGCAGCAGGTTCAGGAATTTGGCCAGGATGTGCTCCTGGAAGCTGATGGCGCTGTGATGCTCAATGTCGTCCGGGCTCAGCAGATCGCTCCAGTCCCACTCGGGCTCCGGCTCCAGCTCCGGCTCCTGCGTGGTCGGGATGGGCTCCGGGGCAGGAGCGTCCGCCTCGGGTGGGAGCAGCCCCATCTGCACCTGGATCCAGGTGTGGTAGTGCTGGACCGAGGTGTAAATCCCGGGTCTTTTGGCCCCGGCGCAGCCCCGGCCCCAGCTGGTCAGTCCCACCAGCCAGAAATAGTCACCGACGTTGTCCTTGCAGACCAGGGGACCCCCGGTGTCCCCCTGCGCGGGAGAGAGGGGTCAGAGCCACGGGGACATCGGGACAGGGACACAGGGACACAGGGACACAGGGACACAGGGACGGGGAAGGGAAAGGCAGCCCTGGGATATGGGATGGGTTGGGCTGTGTTTGGGGTCCCCGTGCCGGGTTTAGGGGATGGAACGGGGCCGTGTTTGGGGTCCCCGTGCCGGGTTTAGGGGATGGAACGGGGCCGTGTTTGGGGTCCCCGTGCCGGGTTTAGGGGATGGAACGGGGCCGTGTTTGGGGTCCCCGTGCCGGGTTTAGGGGATGGAACGGGGCCGTGTTTGGGGTCCCCGTGCCGGGTTTAGGGGATGGAACGGGGCCGTGTTTGGGGTCCCCGTGCCGGGTTTAGGGGATGGAACGGGGCCGTGTTTGGGGTCCCCGTGCCGGGTTTAGGGGATGGAACGGGGCCGTGTTTGGGGTCCCCGTGCCGGGTTTAGGGGATGGAACGGGGCCGTGTTTGGGGTCCCCGTGCCGGGTTTAGGGGATGGAACGGGGCCGTGTTTGGGGTCCCCGTGCCGGGTTTAGGGGATGGAACGGGGCCGTGTTTGGGGTCCCCGTGCTGGGTTTAGGGGATGGAACGGGGCCGTGTTTGGGGTCCCCGTGCCGGGTTTAGGGGATGGAACGGGGCCGTGTTTGGGGTCCCCGTGCTGGGTTTAGGGGATGGAACGGGGCCGTGTTTGGGGTCCCCGTGCTGGGTTTAGGGGATGGAACGGGGCCATGTTTGGGGTCCCCGTGCTGGGTTTATGGGATGGAACGGGGCCGTGTTTGGGGTCCCCGTGCCCAGGCCCCGCTCGCACCTGGCAGGTGTCGATGCCGCCCCGCGGGTACCCCGCGCACAGGTCCTGGGGGTGCACGGCCCCCCCGTACCAGCGGCTGCTGTTGCACAGCTGGACGTCGATCAGCCGCACCTTGGCCTCCTGCAGCACCACGCCCGGGGTCAGCACTGCGGGGACAGAGGGGACAGCTCTGAGAACGGGCCGGGGTGGCACTGGCCACTGTCCAGGCTGGCACTGCCTGCTGCCCAAGGTGGCACTGACCGCTATCCAGAGCGGCACTGCCCACTCTCCGGGGTGGCACTGCCCGGGGTGGCACTGACCGCTGTCTGGGGTGGCACTGCCCACTGTCCAGGGTGGCACTGTCCGGGCTGGCACTGCCCACCATCCAGGGTGCCACTGCCCACTCTTCGGGATGGCACTGGCCGGGGTGGCACTGACCACTGTCTGCGGTGCCACTGCCCACTGTCCAGGGTGGCACTGGCCACTCTCTGGGGTGGCACTGGCCACTCTCTGAGGTGGCACTGCCCGGGGTGGCACTGACTGCTGTCCGGGCTGTCATTGACTGCTGCCCAGGGTGGCATTGCCCACTGCCCGGGGTGGCACTGCCCGCTCTCCAGGCTGGTACTGATCGCTGCCCGGGGTGTCACTGACCGCTGCCTGGGGTGGCACTGCCCACTCTCCAGTGTGCACTGCCCACTGTCCGGGGTGGCACTGACCACTGCCCGGAGTGGTACTGCCCGGGGTGGTACTGACCACTGCCCGAAGTGGCACTGACCACTGTCTGGAATGGCACTGACCGATGCCCGGGGTGGCACTGCCCACTCTTCGGGATGGCACTGGCCGGGGTGGCACTGCCCACTGCCCGGGGTGGCACTGCCCACTGCCCGGGGTAGCACTGGCCACTCTTCAGGGTGCCACTGGCCACTGTCCAGGGTGCCACTGCCCACATCCCGGGGTGGCACTGCCCACTCTTCGGGATGGCACTGGCCGGGGTGTCACTGACTGCTGTCTGGGGCAGCACTGCCCACTCTCTGAGGTGGCACTGCCCAGGGTGGCACTGACCAATGTCCAGTGTGGCATTGCCCACACTCTGGGGTGGCACTGCCCACTCTCCGGGGTGGCACTGACCACTGCCCGGGATGGAAGTGCCCACTCTCCGGGCTGCCACTGCCCACTGCCCAGGGTGGCACTGCCCGGGCTGGCACTGACCGCTGTCCGGCGTGGCTCTCCAGCCCGCGATGTAGCAGGTTCTCAGCTCGGGCACTGCCAGGGAGCTGTCGGGCACACAGGCCAGCTGGATGTAGTCGCTGCACTCCACGGGCTGCTCCAGCTCCAGCAGGGCGATGTTGTTCCACGCCGTGGCAGCCACGTAGTTGCGGTGCACCAGCACCCTCTGGATGTGGCGCAGCTCGGCCNGGGTTTAGGGGATGGAACGGGGCCGTGTTTGGGGTCCCCGTGCCCAGGCCCCGCTCGCACCTGGCAGGTGTCGATGCCGCCCCGCGGGTACCCCGCGCACAGGTCCTGGGGGTGCACGGCCCCCCCGTACCAGCGGCTGCTGTTGCACAGCTGGACGTCGATCAGCCGCACCTTGGCCTCCTGCAGCAGCAGCCGCGGGTTCCCGGCTGCGGGGACAGAGGGCACTGAGCACCCCTGGAATTTTGGGGGGCCCTGTGGGGCTGAGCCCCGGGACCAGGGCCGAACTGTGCCCCACAGAGCCCCTGTCCCTGTGCCCTGTCCCACTGTGTCCCTGTGGGCACCAACCCATCCCCACCCCCATGTCCCACTTGGGGTCCCACCACTGCCCGGGGTGGCACTGACCACTGTCCGGGGAGGGTCTCCAGCCCGCGATGTAGCAGGTTCTCAGCTCGGGCACTGCCAGGGTGCTGTCGGGCACACAGGCCAGCTGGATGTAGTCGCTGCACTCCACGGGCCGCTCCAGCTCCAGCAGGGCGATGTTGTTCCACGCCGTGGCCGCCTCGTACTCCTCGTGCACCAGGAGCTGCCGGATGCGGCGCTGCTCGGTCAGAGCGTGGGGCTCGGTCAGGTCGGTGGCCCCGATCAGCACCTCCCAAACGGAAATGTCGCTGAGAGAGCGGGGACGGAGCTGAGCCACGGGATGTGGCAGCTGCCCGTGCTCTGGGACATCCCTGTCCCCGCTGTCCCTTACCTGGCCCTAAAGAAGCAATGGGCGACCGTGAGCACCCACTGGGGGTGGATGAGTGCCCCCGCGCACATGTGCCACGTCCCGTTGCCCAGGGTGGCCTGGATGCTGACGATGCCGGGCCAGGTCCCCGCGGGGACACCGGAGCCGTCCATGGCGCGAAAAGAGGCGTCGTAAGTTCCCAAAACCCCGTAATCATCCCAGGGGTCGTAATCCAGAACGGCGGAGCTGTGGTCRAACGCCAAGGGCCGGAGGCCGCAGGTTCCTCTGCGAGCACAGAGCCATCAGTGCGCGGGGCCGGCAGGGACARGGACCCCCGGGGGACACGGCTGTCCCCAGGCGCTGCCGCCGGGACCCCCCGAGCGTGGCCGAGCCCCCGGCAGCCCCGGCGCCGCTCACCTGCAGGTGTCCCAGTTGGTCGCCACGGGCCCGGCCAGGGCCAGCAGCGCCAGCAGCGCCAGCAGCGAAGCCATCGGTGCCAGCGCAGGTGGCGGGGTCGGGAGCGCAGGTGGCACCTGCAGCGGCCGCGGTGTCCCCGGGCCGGGGTGAT
>NW_026625732.1:4067-7846 GCF_030028575.1 Malurus melanocephalus | reverse complement strand
GCCAGCAGCGCCAGCAGCGAAGCCATCGGTGCCAGCGCAGGTGGCGGGGTCGGGAGCGCAGGTGGCACCTGCAGCGGCCGCGGTGTCCCCGGGCCGGGGTGATGTCACAGAGGGGCGGGGGAACCGTGGAACGGTTTGGGGTGGGGTGGTGGCACCGGAGCGAGCGCGCGGGGCCACCCGGGCGAGGGCAGCGCCACCTCCGCTGTCACAGCGCGCTCCGGGGTGGCCTCGGGTGATTCCAGCGATGGAGCGGCCGCTGCTTTCCTGGCGCGGGGGTTCCAGCGGGACGGAGCGATGGGACCGGGGAGGAGCGGCCGTGGAGGGCTGCCAGCGGGGACTGCGGGATTCCTGTCCCCTCAGGAGCTGCTCCAGCGCTACAACCGCTTCCTGATTCCTGATCCCATCCCAGATGCCATCCCAGATCCCATCCCAGATCCAATCCCAATGCTCGGCTCTGCCAGCCGGGACTGGTGCAATTCATGTCCCCTCAGGAACAGCTCCCGTGGCCCCGACCTTCCCCGATCTGAGATCTCATGCCAGATCCGATCCCAAAGACGATCCCAGAGCCCATCCCAGATCCCACCCGAGAGCCGATCCCGGTTCCGATCCCAGATCCAATCCTAGATCTGATCCCAAAGCCGATCCCAGTTCCGATCCCAGATCCAATCCCAGATCCCATCCTGATTCCAATCCCAAAGCCGATCCTGGATCTGATCCCAGATCCGATCTCAGATATAATCCCGGATCCGATCCCAAAGCTGAACCCGGATCCGATCCCAAAGCCGATCCCAGATCTGATCCCAAGCTTGGCGCTGCCACCCCCAAAGCCGATCCCAGATCCGATCCCAGTTCCAATCCCAAACCCGATCTCAGGTCTGATCCCAAAGCTCGGCACTGCCGCCCCCAAAGCCGATCCCAGTTCCTATCCCCGATCCAATCCCCGTTCCAATCCCAAAGCCGATCTCAGATCTGATCCCAAAGCTCGGTGCTGCCGCCCCCAAAGCCGATCCCAGTTCTTATCCCCGATCCAATCCCTGATCCAATCCCAGATCCGATCCCAAAGCTCGGCGCTGCCACCCCCAAAGCCGATCCCAGTTCCTATCCCTGATCCAATCCCAGTTCCGATCCCAATACCGATCCCGGTTCCGATCCCAAACCCGATCCCGGTTCCAATCCCAAACCTGATCCCAGTTCCTATCCCCGCTCCAATCCCAGATCCTATCCCGGCTCCCATCCCAAAGCCGATCCCGGTTCCGATCCCAAGCTCAGTGCTGCCGCCCCCAAAGTCGATCCCAGTTCCTATCCCAGAGCCGATCCCCGCTCCAATCCCGGATCCGATCCCAGTCAATCCCAAACCCAATCCCGGTTCTGATCCCAAAGCCGATCCCAGTTCTGATCCCCGATCCAATCCCCGATCCAATCCCAGATCCGATCCCAGTTCCGATCCCAGATCCGATCCCAGTTCCAATCCCAAACCCAATCCCGGTTCCGATCCCAAAGTCGATCCCAGTTCCGATCCCCGATCCAATCCCAGATCCAATCCCAGATCCAATCCCAGTTCCAAACCCGATCCCAGTTCCAATCCCAAACCCGATCCCAGNGGACCCCCGGGGGACACGGCTGTCCCCAGGCGCTGCCGCCGGGACCCCCCGAGCGTGGCCGAGCCCCCGGCAGCCCCGGCGCCGCTCACCTGCAGGTGTCCCCGGTGGCCACCACGGGCCCGGCCAGGGCCAGCAGCGCCAGCAGCGCCAGCAGCGAAGCCATCGGTGCCAGCGCAGGTGGCGGGGTCGGGAGCGCAGGTGGCACCTGCAGCGGCCGCGGTGTCCCCGGGCCGGGGTGATGTCACAGAGGGGCGGGGGAACCGTGGAACGGTTTGGGGTGGGGTGGTGGCACCGGAGCGAGCGCGCGGGGCCACCCGGGCGAGGGCAGCGCCACCTCCGCTGTCACAGCGCGCTCCGGGGTGGCCTCGGGTGATTCCAGCGATGGAGCGGCCGCTGCTTTCCTGGCGCGGGGGTTCCAGCGGGACGGAGCGATGGGACCGGGGAGGAGTGGCCGTGGAGGGGCTGCCAGCGGGGACTGGGGGATTCCTGTCCCCTCAGGAGCAGCCAGAGCGATACAACCGCTTCCTGATTCCAGATCCCATCCCAGAGCCGAACCCAAAGCTGGGTCCTGCCAGCCGGGCTGGAGCACGGGGGATTCGTGTCCCCTCAGGAGCAGCTCCCGCAGCACCGCCGCTCCCCGATCCGAGATTCCATCCTAGATCCGATCCCAAAGCCTGTCCCGGATCCCATACCAGAGCCGATCGCAAAGCCGATCCCAGATCCAATTCCAGATCCGATCCCGGATCCGATCCCAAAGCTCGGTGCTGCCACCCCCAAAGCCAATCGCAGATCCGATCCCACATCCAATCCCAGATCTGATCCCAGATCCAATCCCAGATCCGATCCCAAAGCCGAATCCAAACCCGATCTCAGGTCCGATCCCAAGCTTGGCGCTGCCGCCCCCAAAGCCAATCCCGGTTCCTATCCCCGATCCAATTCCAGTTCCGATCCCAGATCCTATCCCAGATCCGATCCCATGTCTGATCCCAGTTCTGATCCCGGTTCCGATCTCAAGCTCGGCGCTGCCGCCCCCAAAGCTGATCCCAGTTCCTATCCCCGATTCGATCCCAGTTCCTATCCCCGATCCAATCCCAAGCCCGATCCCGGTTCCAATCCCAAAGCCGATCCCAGTTCCCATCCCGGTTCCCATCCCGGTTCCGATCCCAAAGCCGATCCCAGATCCGATCCTATATCCAATCCCAGATCCGATCCCAGTTCCTATCCCCGATCCAATCCCAGATCCGATCCCAATTCCAATCCCAAACCCGATCCCGGTTCCAATCCCAAAACCGATCCCAGTTCCTATCCCCGATCCAATCCCATATCCCATCCCAGATTCAATCCCAAACCCGATCCCGGTTCCAATCCCAAACCCGATCCCAGTTCCAATCCCAAACCCGATCCCGATTCCTATCTCAGATTCAATCCCAAACCCGATCCCGGTTCCTATCCCAGTTCCAATCCCAAACCCGATCCCGGTTCCGATCCCAAAGCCGATCCCAGTTCCTATCCCCGATCCAATCCCCGATCCCATCCCAGATCCGATCCCAGTTCCAATCCCAAACCCGATCCCGGTTCCTATCCCGGTTCCAATCCCAAACCCGATCCCAGTTCCAATCCCAAACCCGATCCCAGTTCCAATCCCAAACCCAATCCCAGTTTCAATCCCAAATCTCGACGCCGCCGCCCCGCGGGGAGCAGCAGCACACGGGGATCGCCCCCCGGGGAAGTGCCCGGCCCGGGGGCGGTGTCGGGCTGGCATCCCGCCCGGTGCCGGTGACAGATGGCTCCGGGATGTCCCCGCGCCGCCGCTGCCGCCCCGCTCGCCAGCTGGAGCGCTCCCCAGCCCGTTCCCGGCGTTGTTCCCGCAGACGGGAGCGGCTCCGCTCCATCTGCGCCTCGGGGGCGGCTCGGCAGGGGGAGGGARGGGGCCCGGGAGACGCCGGGAGAGGCTCCAGAGAGGCAGGAATTGTCCCGGGATATCGGGTGACCGAGGCTGGAGGTCACCTGGGCCAGTTCCAGGGGCAGCTCGGCCGGAATTTCGAATATCCGCAAGGATTTCGAATATCCCACAGTTGCTCTCTGCTTCTGCTGGCAACAAAAGTGATTCCTTGTGTTCCTGGTGCCATTTGTGATTCCTTGTGTTCCTGGTGCCATTTTACGGCTGTTTTTTTTTTT
>NW_026625732.1:2305-3502 GCF_030028575.1 Malurus melanocephalus | reverse complement strand
TCACTTAGAACATCTTGTTTGTGTTTTTTTTTTTTTGTTTTTTTAATTTTTAAAATTTTTCTTAATTTTTAATTTAATTTTTTTAAAAAATTTTAATTTCTTATTTTTTTAAATTTTAATTTTTTAAAATTTTTTTTAAATTTTTTTTAATTGTGCCGTCACCGCCGAGAAGGATCTCCCCGTCTTCACCCCGCTGACACCCCGATAAAATCCCCCCGAGCCTTCCCTTCCCTCCTCCAGCCTAAAATTCCCACCCCCTCCCTGTGGGAATGCTCCCGTTTTTTAACCCCCAGAGCGGTTTTTTTTCTGGCCTCCATCCACATTTTCCGTGTCCGGGGAAAGCCTGGAACGGGCACAGCTCTCCCGGCKCTGGGCAGAGAGGAAAGGTCACCCCTGGCACAGAATTCCCAGATCCCGCTGGGAAAAGCCGGACAATTCCCGGGTTATTCCTTGKCATTCCCCGAGGTGGCAGCGCCGCTCGCCGCTGGAGGTGGCAGCAAATCCACGGCCGGGCGGGTCCCTCCTCCCCTCTCTGAGCCAAAATCCCGGGATTTCAGGGAATCCTGAGCTGGAGAAACCCGAAAGGATCAGAACTCGACTCCCGGCCCCGCACAGCGCACCCTAAAATCCCGCTCTGCTGGAGCTCCGGCAGCCTCGGGGATGTTCCCGTTTCCCGGGGAGCCCGTGCAGCGCCCAGGAAAGGAAAATCCTTTTCCTAAAATCCGACCCGCAGAGCTCCCGCCCTTCCCTGGATCCTGCTCCTGATCCCAGGGAGYGGAGCGGGGAGCAGCCCCTCGGGATGAAGCTGCCGAGACCTCATTTTTCCCCATTTCCCACTTCATAAATGAAGATTTTGGGATAATCTTGACCCCAGGCCCCACCAGGAATTTATCCCAACCCTCCGGAGCCACCCCTCCTCCAAACCCCTCCCCTTTTCCTGCCGGAGCACGATTTTCCCGTCACGTTCCCAAAGCTGTCGCAACGCCTGGCACCTGCCGCTGCCACCTGTGCCTGTTTTGGGGCCGGATTTGGGGCCGGATTTGGGGCCGGATTTGTGCGCAGCTCTTCTTCTCCTCCATCCCATTCCCTCGTCGCTGCCGCAGCCGGGAGGAGCTCCCCGGGCTGATCCCACCGGGAATATCCGGGAAGGAAGGGGGCTCGAGGTGGAAAAGGATCGCGTTCCTGCAATCAGTGCCC
>NW_026625732.1:0-1567 GCF_030028575.1 Malurus melanocephalus | reverse complement strand
TTTGGGGCCGGATTTGGGGCCGGATTTGGGGCCGGATTTGTGCGCAGCTCTTCTTCTCCTCCATCCCATTCCCTCGTCGCTGCCGCAGCCGGGAGGAGCTCCCCGGGCTGATCCCACCGGGAATATCCGGGAAGGAAGGGGGCTCGAGGTGGAAAAGGATCGCGTTCCTGCAATCAGTGCCCGGCAAATCCCAGTCTGGAATTCTGGGGGATCTGAATCCCAGTCTGGAATGGTGGGGGATCAGAATTCCAGTTTGGAATGATGGGGATCTGAATCCCAGTCTGGAATGATGGGGGTTCTGAATCCCAGTCGGGAATGAAGGGGATCAGGATCCCATTTTGGAATGATGGGGATCTGAATCCCAGTCTGGAATTCTGGGGGATCTGAATCCCAGTCTGGAATGCTCGAGGTTCTGAATTCCAGTTGGGAATTCTGTGGGATCTGAAACCCAGTCTGGAATTTTGGGGGATCTGAATGCCATTTTGGAATGATGGGGGTTCTGAAACCCACTGTGGAATTCTGTGGGATCTGAATCCCAGCTGGGAATGATGGGGATCTGAATCCCAGTCGGGAATTCTGGGCGTTTTGAATCCCAGTCTGGAATGTTGGGGGTCAGAATCCCAGTCTGGAATGATGTGGGATCTGAATCCCAGTTTGGAATCTCGGGGATCTGAATCCCAGTTGGGAATTCTATGGGATCTGAATGCCAGTCCGGAATTGTGGGGATCTGAATCCCAGTTTGGAGTGCTCGGGGATCTGAATCCCAGTCTGGAATGATGGAGGATCTGAATCCCAGTTGGGAATGATGGAGGATCTGAATCCCGGTCTGGAATGATGGGGGATCTGAATCCCAGTTGGGAATTCTGGGGGAATCTGAAACCCAGTCTGGAATTTTGGGGGATCAGAATCCCGGTCTGGAATTTTTGGGGATCAGAATCTAAGATCCCAGAATGAGGGGACAGGGACACTCTGGGGGCGACAGGGACACACGTGGGGACATGGAATGGATGGGGACACTGTGGGGACACCGAGGGGAGACAGTGACATACGTGAGGGGACAGGGACATAGAGGGGACACAGTGGAGGGGACAGGGACACACATGGGGGGACAGGAAAAGGGGATGGGGACACCCAGGGGACAGGGACATGGGGACAGAGGCACGGCAGGGAAGGCGGGTGGCGGGGACAGGAGGGTACCTGAAGGGGCAGGGAATGGGCAGAGGGGGCCTGGGGACACCCAGGGGACATTGGGGACACCCAGGGGACATTGGGACACCCAGGGTGGCAGTGATAGGGGAGGGAGGGGCTCAAGTGCAGCCGGGTCCGTGTTCCACAGCGGGTGACAGCGCAATTGTCCCGTGACCCTGTCCCCTGCCTGGCACCAGCTGTGACCAGTCCCTGTGACCCTGTGACCTCTGGCAGTTCTGGCACTGTCCCAGTGTGTGCCAGCCACAGCCAGGGCACCGCCTGTCCCTGTGTCCCGGTGTCCCCCTGTCCCTGTCACTGTCCCCTGTGTCTGTCCCTGTCCCTGTCCCCTGTCCCCTCTCCCTGTCCCCGTCCCTGTCCC